>NC_140929.1:880000-945000 GCF_045865225.1 Trachurus japonicus
ATAACACAACGTTACCACACAGAGTTGTTTTAGAGGGAAATACAGAGACTGATGATGAAAAACTGTCCCTGAAGGCAACGTGCATCAGCGGTTTTACATGAATTTCCCTCTAAAACAACTCTGTGTGGTAACGTTGTGTTATTATCTCATAGCGTGGTGAATGTGCAGCTCACAACTTGTCCACCAGAGCGTTGTGGAGTTGTTGGATTGTGTATTTGATGAGTTTGATGATGAGGGAAACCAAAGAAATCCCATAATGAGCCTCCGTAGCGTAGCTCTGAGCAGCTCACGGCTCTGCTCCGCCGTTCTAAAAACAGCTTGCACCGACAATTAAAGGTAACGAACCTACTGCTATGACTATAGGGATTATGGTGATGGGCCAATTTGACTAAATGTTGAACTATCCCTTTGAATAATAAATATTTTAACAGGGCGTAGGAATTCAATCAAATCAAATCAATGTGAGAGTGACATCACTGTGTGTGTGTGTCTGTGTGTGTGTGTGTGTGTGTGTGTGTGTGTGTGTGTGTGTGTGTGTAGGGCTACAAACACGGTAAGGAGTACATCGCCACCCAGGGTCCGCTGCCCGAGACCAGGAACGACTTCTGGAGGATGGTGCTGCAGCAGAAGTCTCCCATCGTCGTCATGCTGACTCAGTGCAACGAGCGCCGCCGGGTCGGTCCCTCCCGTCGCCATGGAAACAGGCTGCACCACTGTGTAAATGTGTGTGTGTGTCACTAACAGCTGATGTGTGTGTGTGTGTGTGTGTTTGTGTTGCCAGGTGAAGTGTGACCACTACTGGCCGTTCACCGACGAGCCGGTCATGTACGGAGAGATCAGCGTGGAGATGATGTCCGAGTCCGAGTCCACCGAGTGGACCGTCAGGAAGTTCAGGCTGGGATACGTGAGTCATCAATACCTCATCAATACCTCTGCAATACCTCATCAATACCTCATCAATACCTCATCAATACAAAGTCAAAGTCAAAGTGTCTTTATTTGTCCCAAAAAGGGAAAAATGATTTGCAGCCAGGAAGATCCACACATTCCAACACATACACAAATAGACAACACCAGATAACATGTAACATATAACATATCATGGGCAGATTAAAAGGACCTACTGCAAGATAAAATATGATTAAAAAGTGCCAATAATGTACACTGTACAAACAAATAAATGATAAACAGCAAGGGGCTAAAGTACAAATGCAACAGGTTACAACTACAACGTACTACAGAGCTGCAACTAATGATTATTGTCATTATCGATTAATCTGTTGATTATTTAAACGATTAATCAATTAGATGTTTGGTCAATAAAATGTTAAATGTCTTTCAACCCATCAATCGTCCTCAAATGTCTTGTTTTGTCCACAAACCTAAGAGAGACTCAGTTTATTGTCATAAAGGAACAAAGAAACCAGAAATATTCACATTGAAGAAGCTGGAATCATATGGAGCTCCATCTGTGTTTTTATTATTTAATAAAAAAAAAAAGTTCATTTAAACAAAAAAGATATTTTCAATCAAAACAAACTTCACTTCAATCAAAAAAAAAGAGTGTTTGAATGCAAAAAAATATTTGAGACCCAAAAAAATTGCATTTGAACGCTTACCTTCTTTGATTGAAAAGGTTTTTTTGTTTAAATCAACTTTCTTTTAATTGAATAATAAAGACAAAAAAAAAAAGTCTCAAACAGACTCCGGTCTCCTGTATTTATTTTGCATTCAAACACATTCATTTTTTTATTTAAGTGAAGTTTGTTTTTTGATTGAATAATAACGACACAGATGTAGCTCCATAAAATCAGAACTTTTTAAAAATTTGTATTAATTTAAAGGGACAACGAGGAGTTTTGTAAAAGCGAAGTGTTTCCTCACTACATTTATGAGCCTCCGCACCGTGAAATTCTTTGACCGGCGCAAGACAGACTCATGTTTTCATTCATCAAGAATTAAAGTCAGAGGTTGGAAGACGATCACATACCGTCGTAGTTCCCACCATAAACGGAGATTCATACGGCGGCGTTATTCTCATGACTCGCCACGAAACCGAAAGTAAAGAAACGCTGGTCGGCTCGCCCAGCATTTCCACCACCACTAATAATAACAAAATAACCACAGAGACAAAACCATAGATTTATCTAAAATGGACCATTAACAAGTGGTAACGGAGATTCATCCACATTAATATCAGACTTTTTATAACCAAATAGAAACTCCTCGTTGTCCCTTTAATAATTGATTATTGTTTGATTAATCGATTGATTGTTGCAGCTGAACCTCAACACTGTGTCAGACCAGCGTGTGTGTGTGTCTCTGTGTGTGTGTGTGTGTGTGTGTCTCTCTGTGTGTGTGTGTGTGCAGGCTGATGAGTCTCAGGACGTGCTCCACCTGAACTACACCTCGTGGCCCGACCACGGCGTTCCGACCGTCAACGCCATCGAGAGCATCCTGCAGTTCGTCCACATCGTCCGGCAGCAGGCGCACCGCACCAAGGACCCCATCGTGGTCCACTGCAGGTCGGTGATGTCACAGTGATGTCACAGTGATGTCACAGTGATGTCACAGTGATGTCATAGTGATGTCACAGTGATGTGTAATCTTACTCCATGGTCTTTGGTACAAAACATGACCTAAAAATGCAACCTAATAACTTAATAATAACATGTAATGATGGTGTGAATCTGCATCGAGTTGTTGAACAGTTCAAATATCTAGGGTTATGGCTGGACTCAGAACTTACTGTCAAACCTCATATCGACTTTTATTCTTCGTAAAATCAACTGTGGTATCAGTGTTTTATTTCGATCCAAGAACTGTTTTACACTTAAAGGGATAGTATCTTTTTTTTTTTTAAAGTGTGGTTGTATGATCTCCAAATAGCCCCTAAGTACTTTAATTGCAGTAGAAGACTCTCTGCACTCCTCCCGTTAGCAACGCCAGCCCATAATAGCCCTGCCCAGAGATTTACAACATACAGTGTTGTGAACAGACCCAAAGAAACGGCCTATTTTCACGGCCTAAAAGAGGTTTTACCTGAAAATAAATACACAGTTCCATTGTTCACTATAATATAATTTTTTCCAGCCCTTCAAAGTTCAGGAAAAACACAGTTTTTATTTGGACCGAACCAACTGCTGATCGGCGGGCGCTAACCCTGGGCGGAGGGATACGTGAGTTGGTTAGGTCCAAATAAAAACAGTGTTTTTCCTGCACTTTGAAGGGCTGGAAAAAATTATATTATAGCGTTAAATTGCACATGTTTCAGATGATGTTCTATACGGAAGCCGAGAACGGCCACGTCCATAATATTTTTTTTATTATCGTTTTCTCGTGATAACGACTTATTATTTCGTTATCTCGAGATAACAAAGTCCGTTTTCTCGTGATAACGAATTAATTTATTTCGTTATCTCGAGATAACAAAGACCGTTTTCTCGTGATAACGAAATAATCATAGAATGTGTCGTTGACATGGTTGCCTAGCAACATGTTTCCCCGGTGCAATCGCTTCTGTTTACGGGGTTAATATAATCAAAGACGGTTTATATAATACATCCATGGGCTGGTTAGCCGCTGTATGTTCGTAGCAGGAGGCTACTAAAGCGAGTCTGTTGGAAACACTACACATCTACAGATCTAACGTAACAGAAGAGATGTTTTTCGTGGGATAATTGCCCAAAACCATGTGTAGAACTCAAATCAGTGAGCTGATTAATGTGATCACATCATCCTGATTTCAGCCTTCAAGAGCTGCCACTAACGTTAGTCTGCTCTGAGGAGCTGTCAACAATGAAGTACCGGTAAGTTACACTTAACGTTAGTTTGTTGACTGAGCTGGGTTTATTTAAGGGGCTACAGGTTAGCATAAACACATGAGAGTAGACTACGTTATGGCAGCTCCAGCTAAGGTAATGTTAGCTAGTTGCTGCTCAGATAAAGCTCATGAACACTGCTGTCTTGCCAAATTAACATTAGCCTACATGTCAGTGGTCGCAGGCAACAGGTGTCTGATGGTTGGAGATAAGGTTGTGATTTCTGACAGCAGCAGCAGCCAGTAGCTAACGTTAGCTTAGCTGAAACAGGATAGATGGGACCACCGGCCGGTAGCCCCTTAAATAAACCCAGCACAGTGACGTTATACAAACTAACGTGAAGTGTAACTTACTGGTAAGTTATTGTTGACAGCTGGTGTGGACAATAATCACACCAGTGAGTAGGCTAGAGTAGAAAAGTTAACTGCCCCATGCTCGAGCTGAACAGTAGCCTTCTGTTGCTAGGCAACCATGTCAACGACACATTCTATGATTATTTCGTTATCACGAGAAAATGGACTTTGTTATCTCGAGATAACGAAATAATAAGTCGTTATCACGAGAAAACGGTAATAAAAAAAATGTATACGGACCTGGCCGTTCTCGGCTTCCGTAGTTCTACACTGCAAAAAATCAAATATCTTACCAAGAATATTTGTCTTATTTTTAGTCAAAATGTAATTTCTAGTCAAAACAAATCTCATTCTACTTAAAATAAGACTCATCACATTAAAAAGCAGCTTGTTTTTAGACACTTTTTACTTCTTTCAAGCAGATTTTCACTTAAAATAATCTGATAGTGGAGCAAGTTTTTCTTCCTTATTACAAGCACAAAAACTTGTTTTCACTGGCAGATTTTTCTACTTATTTAAAGTGAAAATTAGTTTGAAACAAGTGAAAATGATCTAAAAACAAGTTAATTTTTAGGTGATGAGTCTTATTTTAAGTGAAAAGAGATTAGTTTTGATTAGAAATGAGACATTTTGACAAGAAATAAGACAAATATTCTTGGAAAGATTTTGAGTTTTTGCAGTGTATCAATATTATCTGTAACACACTTTACTAGGCTACTGCTGTGGCCATCAAGAGGTTGTTCTTATTCTTTTACTCATTTCTTTTATGTTTGTGATGATGTCTGTTGTCTTTGTTGTCGTATGTCTGTAGATTGTTGATTGTGTTTTGTCCCTTTTTTTTGGTTGTAATGTATTTTAGGATTCCTCTCAAGGGGTTTATCCTGTTAAATAAAGTTTCTGAATGAAGTGTTGCTGCTGTGTGTGTCCTCAGTGCGGGCGTGGGCCGGACCGGGACCTTCATCGCTCTGGACCGCCTCATGCAGCACATCCGGGAGCACGAGTTCGCCGACATCCTGGGGATGGTGTCGGAGATGAGGTCACACCGTCTGTCCATGGTGCAGACCGAGGTGAGGACGGGCGCCGTCATGTCCCATCATGCATCAGTGGTGCCTTCAGGGACTGAGCGTGCTGCTTGCTGCCCAAAACCTTCAGATTCCTTCTTTTAGACCTAAAATGTTAGGAACATACAGCCCTGAGTTGAATTTGCCCGGAATTGCCCTTTAAACGATTAATCGATACGTTTTTTTTTCAAAGGAGGTTAAATCGATAAGTTGTTTGGCAGGGGTGGAAAGTAACTAGTTACATTTACTCAAGTTACTGTAATTAAGTAGCTTTTTTGTGTACTTGTACTTTTTTGAGTAATTTTTAAAATCAGTACTTTTACTTTTACTTGAGTACATATTGTTGGAAGAAATTTACTTAGTTACATTTTAAATAGCTTAAGTTACAAAGTAAAAAATATATTACTCTGTGTGGGTTGTCAAAAGTAGCTACGCCGCTGCCGCCTCTCTCACAGACGCACACAGCAGCAGCAGGCAGGTCATCTATGCAGGCAGGTACACACCTCTTTCCCCCTCACCGCTACGTGAGTTTGTGCATAACAGGGCTCGTCGCTATGTTGTCGTCTTATATTAGCCATTAGCCACAGCTAGCGGTTAAAAGCTGACGTTAATGATTAAAGACAACGTTATCAGGCATGTCCATCTATTCGGCTACGTTTATGGTGACCGTGCCAGACACACCGGGGCTGAAGGCCGGACCGGCGGTCCGTTGAGTTAAATGTAGGAGCCCAGTCAGATCCATGGCCATGCTCAGAGGAACAGACAAGCAGCCCCCTGCTTCAGAGCAGTTACAGTAAAGAGGCAAGAGAGAGAGAACCTACAGTAAACCCCCCCCCCCCCCCTCCTCCTCCTCCTCCTTGAGAGCAGACAGGAAAGACAGTAAAAAAAACAGGTGTGTGTGAGTGAAAGAGGGAGAGAGAGATTTTTCTTTTCTTTTTTTATCCGTATTGAAAATGGTATTGAGTATCGAATATTTTCCTTAATATCGATATTGAGTTGAAAATGTTAGTATCATGATCATGATGGTGACAACCTTAGTGCCAGTAACTGTAACTGTCCATCTGATTGGCTCTGGACAACTGCAGTGTCAGAAGGTCAGAATCAAGTTGGTGCCACAGGAGCTAAAAGATGATGGAGACCAGTGTGTTGATGGAGAAGGGACAAATTTGAAACACAGAGACATGCACGGAGAATGTGAGGCCAATCTCTGGCCATTATACCCCCCCCCCCCCCCCCCCCCAAAAAAAATAAAAAAGTAACTAAGTAACTTTTACTCTGAGTAAATTTTAAATGAACTACTTTTTACTTTTACTTGAGTAGATTTTTACACCAGTACTTTTACTTTTACTTGAGTAAAATTTCATCAAGGTAACTGTACTTTTACTTGAGTAGATTTTTTTGGTACTCTTTCCACCCCTGTTGTTTGGTCAATAAAATGTTGAGACGACATCGTCCTCAAATGTCTTGTTTTGTCCACAAACCAAAGAGACTCAGTTTATTGTCATAAAGGAACAAAGAAACCAGAAATATTCACATTTAAGAAGCTGGAATCATATGGAGCTCCATCTGTGTCTTTATTATTCAATCAAAACAAAAAAGTTGATTTAGACAGAAAGGATATTTTCAATCAAAACAAACTTCACTTCAATCAAAAAAAAAGTGTTTGAATGAAAATAAAATATTTGAGACCCAAAAAATTGCATCTGAACCCTTTTCTTCTTTGATTTAAAAGGTATTTTTGATTGAAGTGAGTTTATTATTTGATTGAAAATATCTTTTTTTGGTTTAAATCAACTTTTTTTCCAGATTGAATGATAAAGACAAAAAAAAAACAAAGTCTCAGACGCTGCTCTCCTGTATTTTTTTTGCATTCAAACACTTTTTTTTATTGAAGTGAAGTTTGTTTTGATTGAAAATATATTTTTTGTTCAAATCAACTGTTTTTTTTAATTGAATAATAAAGACACAAATGTAGCTCCATAAAATCTGAACTTTTAATAACTGAGCTGTGGTTGTGGTTGTCGTTAAAGGAGCAGTACGTGTTCATCCACCAGTGCGTCCTGCTGATGTGGCAGAAGAAGAAGCAGCAGTCCATCACCTCCGACGTCATCTACGAGAACGCCAGCAAGACATAAGAGGCCACGCCTCCACGTGAGTCACGGAGCTGCAGCTGTTCAACTGGTTTCATCTGGATCAAAGTGATCTGGATGTTTAAATCCCTCGTTTCATCCAGGATCACGTAATCCTGAGTGTTAAAGGGATAGTTCAACATTTAGTCAAACTGGCCCATTGCCATAATCCCTATAGTCATAGCAATAGGTTCGTTACCTTTAATTGTCGGTGCAAGCTATTTTTAGAACGGCGGAGCAGAGCCGTGAGCTGCTCAGAGCTACGCTACGGAGGCTCATTATGGGATTTCTTGGTTTCAAACTCATCAAACTCATCAAATACACAATCCAACAACTCCACAACGCTCTGGTGGACAAGTTGTGAGCTGCACATTCACCACGCTATGAGATAATAACACAACGTTACCACACAGAGTTGTTTTAGAGGGAAATACAGAGACTGTTGATGAAAAACTGTCCCTGAAGGCAACGTGCATCAGAGGTTTTGCATGAATTTCCCTCTACAACAACTCTGTGTGGTAACGTTGTGTTATTATCTCATAGCGTGGTGAATGTGCAGCTCACAACTTGTCCACCAGAGCGTTGTGGAGTTGTTGGATTGTGTATTTGATGAGTTTGATGATGAGGGAAACCAAGAAATCCCATAATGAGCCTCCGTAGCGTAGCTCTGAGCAGCTCACGGCTCTGCTCCGCCGTCCTAAAAATAGCTTGCACCGACAATTAAAGGTAACGAACCTACTGCTATGACTATAGGGGTTATGGTGATGGGCCAGTTTGATAAAATCGCAGAGGTTCTAGCATCTCCCTGCTCCCTGTCTTGCAGGCTGAACTTAACTTCTCCCTGCTCCTTGTCTTGCAGGCTGAACTTAACTTCTCCCTGTTCCTTGTCTTGCAGGCTGAGCTTCAGATCCATCCGACCAACGATCAAACGGACGACGTGGGAGGGAGAGAACCAGTTTTTCCTTTGACCCGGGGGGAGATTCTGCCTTAAGGAGCGTTCACTGACCCCCCGCCGCTCCGCTCCGCCTCCGCCTCCACCGCTCCTCTGACCTGGACCCGCTCACGTCGTCGGCGCGGAGTGGGAGGAGCTTCCACCGGCGCCGTCTGCTGATTGGACGTCTGCCTGCGTCGAGTCCGTGTCCGTCCTCCTTCAGACCAGACGACAAGCGGGTTGAGCCGAGTCGGCGGCAGCTCCTCGTTTTCTTTTCTGTTTTTAATCTCAGGAGCTGAAAAACCAGCAAACACACACACACACACACACACACACAGACACACACACACACACACACACACACACACACACACACACAGACACACACACACTCCTCCACCCCCCCCCCACTGGATGAGCCCCTCCCCCTCGTGTGCAGCTGTCCTGGTCGTGACTCCTCACTGCAAAAACTCAATATCTCACCAAGAATATTTGTCTTATTTCTAGTCAAAACAAGTCTCATTCTACTTAAAATAAGACTCATCACATTAAAAAGCAGCTTGTTTTTAGACACTTTTTACTTCTTTCAAGCAGATTTTCACTTGAAATAAGTAGAAAAATCTGATAGTTTTTCTTTCTTATTACAAGCACGAAAAACTTGCTTTGACTGGCAGATTTTTCTACTTATTTCAAGTGAAAATTAGTTTGAAACAAGTGAAAATGATCTAAAAACAAGTTCATTTTTAGGTGATGAGTCTTATTTTGAGTGGAAAGAGATTAGTTTTGACTAGAAATGAGACATTTTGACAAGAAATAAGACAAATATTCTTGGTAAGATGTTGAGTTTTTGCAGTGCTCCCACTGCCAACGCACCAATCACTGGACTCAACACAACTCTTCGATTATTATTATTCCTATTAGAGCTCCAGCAGCGCTAACGTGCTAACGTGCTAACCAGGACGGCTGCACAGGACGCCGCCGCCGCCGCTGACTCCGCCCACCTGCAGCGTCGCCTGAAGATCATTGGACCAACGATGAGCACAAAGTTTCAAGTCTGGACGCCGCGGCAACGGCGACGCTGCTTTTTAACCGACTCGTTATTCGCTGTTTTTTAACCTAAACACTAAAAAAACGACTAAACTGTTTCCTGTGGAGGAACTTCCTGTTTCCTGTTTCCTGTTTCCTGCTGAAGGCGCCGTCGGACGTCGTCGTCGTCGTCGTGGTGATGAAAAACTAAAATCGCCTTTTAAGACTGAACTCACTGAAGGTTTCGGATCAAAGCAGCAGCAGAAGACGACGACGACGGCGACGACGCTCCTTTGTCCCGGTGTCACTGAACGCATCAACATGTTTTTATTCCGTCGAACACGTGAATGTTGCTGCGCTGCACAAACAAACAGACGACAGGTCGGACCGCTGCCGGCCAATCAGCAGAGACGAGCGACATCATCACCTGAGACAAACAAACACACATATCTGCTCATCATATCTCACTGAGTGGGCGGAGCCTATCAGAGCCAATCAGAGCCAATCAGGGCCAATCAGGGCCAATCAGAGCCAATCAGAGCCCAGACATCAACATATCATCATCATGTGAACAATTAATATCAAACTGAAGAGAAAAGAAATGTTTCACTGTAAAACACTGAGTTTGTTCCAGCGCCCTCATTAATATAATAATAATAATAATGTCGGAACAAAATCAGTGTTTGGCTTCATCAGAGTTTACACTGGGCTGTTTGGCCCCCTAGTGACTCCTAGTGGCCCATGGTGGCTTCTAGTGGCTCCCAGTGGCTCATTGTGGCCCATGGTAGCTCCTGGTGGCTCCTGGTGGCTCCTAGTGGCCCACGGTGGCCCATGGTAGCTCCTAGTGGCCCATTGTGGCCCATGGTGGCTCCTAGTAGCTCCTAGTGGCTCCTAGTGGCTCCTGGTGGCTCCTAGTAGCTCCTAGTGGCCCATTGTGGCCCATGGTGGCTCCTAGTGGCCCCTGGTGGCTCCTAGTAGCTCCCAGTAGCTCCTAGTGGCCCATTGTGGCCCATGGTAGCTCCTGGTGGCTCCTAGTGGCCCATGGTGGCTCCTAGTGGCCCACGGTGGCCCATGGTAGCTTCTAGTGGCCCATGGTGGCTCCTAGTAGCCCATGGTGGCTCCTAGTGGCCCATTGTGGTCCATGGTGGCTCCTAGTGGCCCATTGTGGCCCATGGTGGCTCCTAGTGGCCCATTGTGGCTCCTAGTGGCTCCTAGTGGCCCATGGTGGCTCCTAGTAGCTCCTAGTGGCCCATGGTGGCTCCTAGTAGCTCCTGGTGGCCCATTATGGCCAATTGTGGCCCATAGTGGCTCCTAGTAGCTCCTAGTGGCCCATGGTGGCTCCTAGTAGCTCCTGGTGGCCCCTAGTGGCCCATTGTGGCTCCTAGTAGCTCCTAGTGGCCCATGGTGGCTCCTAGTGGCCCATTATGGCCAATTGTGGCCCATTGTGGCCCATGGTGGCTCCTAGTAGCTCCTAGTGGCCCATGGTGGCCCATTTCGGCCAATTGTGGCCCATAGTGGCTCCTAGTAGCTCCTAGTGGCCCCTGGTGGCCCATTGTGGCCCCTGGTGGCTCCTGATCTGAGCCCAGCTCCTGATCTCACGACGTCTGTACAGAAACAGTCGTGAGTCGTTCGTCTTCATATCAAAGTTAATTAACGATCATTTGTCGTTTTTCATTTTTTACTGAAGGTTTGAAAGAAAAAACAAACAAAACTCACATCTGAGGAGAATGTTACTGACGGACGAGTGGTCGACCTTTGACCTTCTACACAGACAGGATGGACAGGGTGTCGTCAAAATAAGAGCACCAGAGTCTGACAGTGTTAAATCCACTTCCTGTGTTTGATGAACTTAATTAATGAATCAGTTCTGAGTTGATTCAGTGAACAAACTGAGTTTATGTTCATAGAAACAACAGATCAAAGATCAATTACATGAAATATCAACGACACTTTTATAAGAAATACAGTAAATGAAGATTTAAAGTATTTGCACTGATAGAATTTAGATTTTAATCAAAAACGTTTTTACAAAAGTAAACTTCTATCAAACACAAAACCAGTTTGAAACCAGTTTAGAATCTGAACTTTCAGATTTTATAAAGTGTTTTATTATTTTGACGACAGCTCGTTTCTGATCTGTAGAAAAGTTCACGAATGTTTGTAACGAAGTGAAACGATTCGTCCTCGCTGCCTTGAGGTTCAAACACCTGAAGTCTGTACCTGTTCTCCGTCCGGGCCCCCCGCTGGGCCCCCCAGGTGTGGCTTCATCAGACGTACTGTACATATTAATGAATTAATTCCTGCTTCTGGTTTCTACTCGTCATGACTAAGTGGTTTCTTGTGGACAAGTTGCTTTAGTTTGTTGTTTTTCAGTCGTTGTGTGAATCTTCGTTTCTGAGCCTGAAGCTTCGGACCAACGCACGTTAGAAACTCTGAGTCTGTGGCAGAAAAACTCACTTTGGTTCAACTGTAAAAAAAAAATAAAATAGAATAAAAAAAAAACAATAAAAAAATAAAACCTAGAAACAGTAGAAAAAGTAGAGACAGTGAGAAGCTGCAGACGAAGAGCCGAGCACCGTCACTGCTACAGATCTTCTCTCCGTGTTGTCGACTGTTCGTCATTGGTGCCATTTATTGTGTCACTTCCTGTTCCTGATGAGCTCGTCATCGTCACAGTTTTAATGTGTGTGTGTTGGAACAAATAAAATGTTGCAGTTTAAAACCTGTCGTCTCCACTTTCTACACAACACTCACATGGTGTATGAATATTAAAGGGATAGTATCATTTTTTTTAAAGTGGGGTTGTATGATCTACAAATAGCCCCTAAGTACTTTAATTGCAGTAGAAGACTCTCTGCACTCCTCCCGTTAGCAACGCCAGCCCATAATAGCCCTGCCCAGAGATTTACAACATACAGTGTTGTGAACAGACCCAAAGAAACGGCCTATTTTCACGGCCTAAAAGAGGTTTTACCTGAAAAAAAATACACAGTTCCATTGTTCGCTATAATATAATTTTTTCCAGCCCTTCAAAGTGCAGGAAAAACTTTTTTATTTGGATCTAACCAACTCGCGTATCCCTCCGCCCAGGGTTAGCGCCCGCCGATCAGCAGTTGGTTAGAGTTGTAGAGAGTCTTCTACTGCAATTAAAGTACTTAGGGGCTATTTGTAGATCATACAACCCCACTTTTAAAAAATGCTACTATCCCTTTAATGTGTTTATATTGATGCCAATTATTAAAAACAGACGATGTCAGAGATAAACTAAAATCAAAACAACTCATGACCTCGTCTCAGAACTTTATTCTCAATCTTTAGCTTAGAATAACAGATTTATAGGCTATATATTTAAATAAGTTTTCTTAAAAAAAATTTTTAAAAACTGATTCTGAGAATTATGACATCATCACCTTATTATAAATTCAGGACAAAGAGGTTTTAGTTCTTCCAAATTAGAGAAACATTTTTTTCCAACGAGAACTTTTCTAGTTTTAAATCTTCAAATCCTTTCTCATTTAGTCAGGATTTTCATTATTGATATGATTATTATTACATGAATTAGAGTCAGAGGAACAATAATAATATTTGAGTTAAATTGACTGAACCTGTGAAACAGAAGAAACAGGAAATGGACTCAGTGGTTTTCTTATTAAATGTTTTTTATTGCAGAACGAGCAGATTTAATGGAAAAAGGCACCAATGAAAACTATTCACATACAAATGCTTCTGTCTGATTGGCTGCTACAACAGTTCACTAAATAACTTAATCAGCGTTTCTCATTAGCGTCGTTAATCCCTTCAGAATAAAAGCTCCATGTTTCCAGTGTGCGAGTGGAAAACTGATCATCAATAATCATCAATACAATCAATGCCACAGTGAGAACGAACGGATCGTATAGAATCAGTACATACAGAGTTCATGTAGAAGATGTTCACTGTAAACTCTCAGGTGGCGTCGGTTCATGACCAGCACGAACTCGCCACCTGCTCCACTTCACGCTCTTTTTATCTTTAAAGGGATAGTTCACCCAAAATTCAAATTTCACTCATGTGGACTAAGGGCTGGGAGAAGTTTCAGAGTCCTCCGTGGCTTCTCTGAGTTACAGGGGGTCTCGGCGTAGCAGTGCATGTCCATATAACGGTTGCAAATGGATACCAACTGTCTTCGTAACAAAAAGACACACCAAAAAACATCCAGATACCTCCATGCTGCTCGTATGTAATGTCCGTCTTGCCCCAACATGAGAAATTGTTCCGAAAAAAATTAAATAAGTCTATGTTTTAAGCTTGTTTGTAGCGGAAGCTCCCAGTGTTGCATTGACACAGGAAGAGCAGTGAACTGAATCACTGGGAGCTTCCGCTTTAAACAAGCTTAAAACATAGACTTATTTAATTTTTTTCGGAACAATTTCTCATGTCGGGGCTTCAATACAAGAGGGACATTACAGACGAGCAGCATGGAGGTATTTGGATGTTTTTTGGTGTGTCTTTTTGTTTCAAAGAAAAGTGGTATCCATTTGCAACTGTTATATGGACATGCACTGCTACGCCGAGACCGAAATTTCAATTTTTGAGTGAACTATCCCTTTAAATCACTGTTTCTGTCACTTCCTGCTGGTTTTTCCACATTAAAAGCCTCAAGGGAAAGAGAGCAATTATTCCCTTTGAGCCCCCCTGCAGGACTTTTATTATGAAAACACCAGAGCAGGAAGTAGCTAGATCTCGGGGACAGAAACAGGGCGGAGTCTCGACAGAAGAAGAGAATTTACAGAAACGACCAGATTCTGATTTTATGAATCAACTTTTTTTCATTCTGATGAAAATTTGACAAAGTTTTTGTTTTGGTTTTATGACATGAAAAACAAACAAGTTCAAAAGTTTGGCTCCAAATTTAGTTTGAACAGCGAGTCAGAGCACATTCACGTCGGACAACTTTTGACCTATTTAAAAACCACTGAACTGATCCCGAACCAGTTGAGAAACGTCTACGTTTTATTATTGTGCAAAGATGCCGATCGATAATCTATCATCAGTTATTGATTCTTTCTGATTGATTGACTAAATCTAAACCACATGAGTCACAAATCACATAAACTTCTTCAGCTCCTGTTGATCAGTTCTATCGTTAACGAGGTTATTAAATAAACTGATCAATATATCTATGAATATTAGCATTCTGTCTCTGGGCTCCAACAATCTGAAATTTACACATAATTATTATTATTTTCTATTAATCAATAATTCAGCTCCTACAACAACATGTTCCACCTGCAGCTCAGTTCGTGTCTCAGTCATCAAACGTCTGGTTTTTACGCTTCTGTGACTTTGTGATGTCACAGAAGTGTTTTATTCTGAAATCTTCTCTGTTTTTATTGGATCTTTCAGAAAACAGTCAGCCAATCAGAAGAGAAGCTCAGAGCCTCCTCTCTTCTGATTGGCCGACACCGATCTCCAGAGAGAAGCTGAGACACAAACTGCTGCTGCTTCTCCTCCTCACGTTAATACTGAGCGGCTTCGCTTTGTACAAACACACCGAGGAGCTCAGCTGAACTTCAGGTGATTCAGCCAAACTTCAGCTGAGCTTTAGGTGAACTTCAGGAGAGCTTCAGCTAAACTTCAGCTAAACTTCAGCTGAACTTCAGATGAACTTCTGGTGAGCTTCAGGAGAACTTCAGCTGAATTTCAGCTAAACTTCAGCTGAACTTCAGGTTAGCTTCAGCTAAACTTCAGCTGAACTTCAGGTGAACCTCAGGTGAACTTCAGCTAAACTTCAGCTAAACTTCAGCTGAGCTTTAGGTGAACTTCAGGAGAGCTTCAGCTAAACTTCAGCTAAACTTCAGCTGAACCTCAGGTGAGCTTCAGATGAACTTCAGCTAAACTTCAGCTGAGCTTCAGGTGAACCTCAGGTGAACTTCAGCTAAACTTCAGCTAAACTTCAGCTGAACTTCAGATGAACTTCTGGTGAGCTTCAGGAGAACTTCAGCTGAATTTCAGCTAAACTTCAGCTGAACTTCAGGTTAGCTTCAGCTAAACTTCAGCTGAACTTCAGGTTAGCTTCAGCTAAACTTCAGATGAACTTCAGCTAAACTTCAGCTGAGCTTCAGCTGAACTTCAGCTGAACTTCAGCTAAACTTCAGCTGAACTTCAGGTTAGCTTCAGCTGAACCTCAGGTGAGCTTCAGATGAACTTCAGCTAAACTTCAGCTGAACTTCAGGTTAGCTTCAGCTGAACCTCAGGTGAGCTTCAGATGAACTTCAGCTAAACTTCAGCTGAGCTTCAGGTGAACCTCAGGTGAACTTCAGCTAAACTTCAGCTGAGCTTTAGGTGAACTTCAGGAGAGCTTCAGCTAAACTTCAGCTGAGCTTCAGATGAACTTCTGGTGAGTTTCAGGAAAACTTCAGCTGAATTTCAGCTAAACTTCAGCTGAACTTCAGGTGAACTTCAGCTAAACTTCAGCTGAGCTTCAGATGAACTTCAGGAAAACTTCAGCTGAACTTCAGCTAAACTTCAGCTGAACTTCAGATGAACTTCTGGTGAGCTTCAGGAGAACTTCAGCTGAATTTCAGCTAAACTTCAGCTGAACTTCAGGTTAGCTTCAGCTAAACTTCAGCTGAACTTCAGGTTAGCTTCAGCTAAACTTCAGCTAAACTTCAGATGAACTTCAGCTAAACTTCAGCTGAGCTTCAGCTGAACTTCAGCTGAACTTCAGCTAAACTTCAGCTGAACTTCAGGTTAGCTTCAGCTGAACCTCAGGTGAGCTTCAGATGAACTTCAGCTAAACTTCAGGTGAGCTTCAGCTGAATTTCAGCTAAACTTCAGGTGAGCTTCAGATGAACTTCAGCTAAACTTCAGCTGAGCTTCAGGTGAACCTCAGGTGAACTTCAGCTAAACTTCAGCTAAACTTCAGCTGAGCTTTAGGTGAACTTCAGGAGAGCTTCAGCTAAACTTCAGCTAAACTTCAGCTGAGCTTCAGATGAACTTCTGGTGAGTTTCAGGAAAACTTCAGCTGAATTTCAGCTAAACTTCAGCTGAACTTCAGGTGAACTTCAGCTAAACTTCAGCTGAGCTTCAGATGAACTTTAGGAGAGCTTCAGCTGAATTTCAGCTAAACTTCAACAGAACTTCAGGTGATTCAGCTCAGCTTCAGCTGAAGTTGAGCTTCAGGTGAACCTCGGGTGAGCTTCAGCTGAGCTTCAGCTAAACTTCAGGTGAGCTTCAGGCAAACATGGCGGCGTGTTCTCTGATCATATCGGACGTCCTCGGCCCTGTCTCTGTCTCTGTTTCTGTTGCTATGGAGACGAGCTGAGGAGTTCCTGCCGCCGCCGCATGATCTCCACGAACTCGGCGTGGTCGGCCGCCGCCTGAGGGTCAGAGGGCGAGAAAACAGCTGCAGATTCACCAATTACAAAACCAAAGGGGGGGAGGGGAGGGTGGGGGAGGGGGGGGCGGGGCCTGGGGAGGGGGCGGGGCCTGAGCAGCTCAGTGGGCGGAGCCTTCGTCAAAAGACTCCACCCCCGAGTCGCAGGTGGTCGCTGCCAGTTTCTCCTGTCGCCTCCTCATGATCTCCTGCAGCTCGGAGCCTGAACTCCTCTGGAGAGAGAACAGAGACAAACAACAACACACAGCTGGTTAGAAAACAAACAAACAAACATGTTGTTGTTGTTGTTGTTGTTGTTGATCTCGGGAGACTCTCGTGAAACCACCATCATCATCATCGTCACCATCATCTTCATCATGATCCACATGTTCTGTTCAAATAGTGAAGGAGTTTTTATTTTTATTTTGTCGGGTACAGAAGTGTTTCCTGTGTGAGGCTCATTGATCAGTTCATGTTATTTAAAGGGATACACCAACATTTATTTTTTTATGTGTCTTGCCTCACTCCCGAGTCCATGACCAGCAGATAGACACCATCCTTTCAACTGTGCGTGCAGTAACAAGGGAGATAGAGCCGTATCGCCGTAATTAGCTTAGCTCAAACACTGGAAGTGTATAGGTAGTGTTAGCCTGCCTCCACCTAAAGTCGCTAATTAGCTTAGCTCAAACACTGGAAGTGTATAGGTAGTGTTAGCCTGCCTCCACCTAAAGTGGCTAATTAGCTTAGCTCAAACGCTGGAAGTGTATGGGTAGTGTTAGCCTGCCTCCTACCTAAAGTCGCTAATTAGCTTAGCTCAAACCCTGGAAGTGTATAGGTAGTGTTAGCCTGCCTCCACCTAAAGTCGCTAATTAGCTTAGCTCAAACCCTGGAAGTGTATGGGTAGTGTTAGCCTGCCTCCACCTAAAGTCGCTAATTAGCTTAGCTCAAACCCTGGAAGTGTATGGGTAGTCTTAGCCTGCCTCCTACCTAAAGTCCATAATTAGCTTAGCTCAAACACTGGAAGTGTATAGGTAGTGTTAGCCTGCCTCCACCTAAAGTCACTATCTTAGTCTTCGGCATCTTGAGCGGTCAAATGCCGCTAACGGGACGAGATCGGTCAAAACGGAGGGTTCAAGCAAAGACGCTTTATTTTGGTTCAAGCTAGCTACATCGAGGGTAGGTTAGCTTCCTGTTTCAAAGTAAAAGCACAAATTCTATCGTCATGGTTTTCTGTATGTAAAGGGCAACGGGTGTTTTATTTTGTGAAAGTAACCGGAAGTGCGTTGGTTAGCTTGAGTAGCGCCGAATTCGCCCCAACAAAATTGTAAACAGCTGGTATTTAGACAAGTTAACGACACACTGCTGATCTAAGGCAGGCTAACACGATACACTTCCAGTGTTTGAGCTAAGCTAATTAGCGACTTTAGGTGGAGGAAGGCTAACACTACCTATACACTTCCAGTGTTTGAGCTAAGCTAATTACGGCGATACGGCTCTATCTCCATGGTAACTACACGCACAGTTGAAAGGATGGCGTCTATCTGCTGGTCATGGACTCGGGAGTGAGGCAAGACACGAAAAAAAAAAAATGTTGGCGTATCCCTTTAATGTGTGGGCAGTGATTGGTCAGTTCCTCTCGTCACAGCTCGTCCATTGATCAGGAGGTCGTGGGTTTGATTCCCTGTTCCTCTAATGTGCAGTGTTTTCCTAACAGAGGCGGTTCTGCCCTGTGATTGGCTCAACCCTCGGCTAGTGTGATGTCATACATCCTCAGCTCTGATTGGTCCTATTGGTCCCTCGAGAGTCTCCCCTCGACCTGCGAGCATCTACTGAGCTGCTGCTGCTGCTGCTGCTGCTGCTGGCGCTTCGCTGCTCCACTCGAAGATTTCCTGAGAAAATCTTGTGGGCGTGGCCGAGGTCACATGACTCACGCTGCTGCTGCTGCTGCTGCTGCTGCTGCTGCTGTGGAGGAGGACGACTACGCCGAGCCAGGGTGCATGCTGGGTAACGGACCCACACCTGACACCGGTCACACAAACATCAGCTGGACTCGTTTAAAGGGATAGTTCACCCAAAATTGAAATTTCACTCATGATCTCCTCCCCCTCCTCATGTGGACTAAGGGCTGGGAGAAGTTTCAGAGTCCTCCGTGGCTTCTCTGAGTTACAGGGGGTCTCGGCGTAGCAGTGCATGTCCATAAGACGGTTGCAAATGGATACCAACTGTCTTCGTAACAAAAAGACACACCAAAAAACATCCAGATACCTCCATGCTGCTCGTATGTAATGTCCCTCTTGTATTGAAGCCCCGAAATGCGAAATTGTCCCGAAAAAACTTAAATAAGTCTATATTTCAAGCTTGTTTTGTAGCGGAAGCTCCTTTTCCCGGCTCGAAATATAGACTTATTTAATTTTTTTCGGGACAATTTCGCATTTCGGGGCTTCAATATAAGACAGACATTACAGACGAGCAGCATGGAGGTATTGGGATGTTTTTTGGTGTGTCTTTTTGTTACGAAGACAGTTGGTATCCATTTGCAACCGTCATATGGACATGCACTGCTACGCCGAGACCCCCTGTAACTCAGAGAAGCCACGGAGGACTCTGAAACTTCTCCCAGCCCTTAGTCCACATGAGGGGGAGGAGATAATGAGTGAAATTTCAATTTTGGGTGAACTATCCCTTTAACCAAACTGATACGACTGATCAATCAGTACATCAGCAAACAAAACAAACACAGAGATCAATCAACAATTAATAATACTAAATAAATAATCACATTTTGTTTTAAAAAAGTATAAATGATTTCTGTGTTTGTTTCATTTCTGTGTGACGAGCGGCAGGTGGACAGGAGTTTGTTTTTTACAACCTGAGTTTTTCTTGGTGGTAAAAACTGAAACATCTGGTTGTAAAAAACTAAAATATTTGTATCTACATTTTACTGGGACTCAGTAAATGAGAGGAGCTATTAGGGACAACAGTTAGCTTAGCTTAGCTTAGCTTAGCATAGCTCTGAGTAGCAATCAAGCTAACACACACAGAACTCGTTCCAGCCAATAACAGATCTACTTCACTGCAAAATCTCAAAATCCTTCCAAGAATATTTGTCTTATTTCTTGTCAAAATGTCTCATTTCTAGTCAAAACTAAACTCTTTTCACTTAAAATAAGACTCATCACCTAAAAATGAACTTGTTTTTAGATTATTTTCATTTGTTTCAAACTAATTTTCACTTGAAATAAGTAGAAAAATCTGCCAGTGGAAGCAAGTTTTTTGTGCTTGTTAAAAAAAAGAAAAACAGATTTTTCTACTTATTTCAAGTGAAAATCTGCTTGAAAGAAGTAAAAAGTGTCTAAAAACAAGCTGATTTTAATGTGATGAGTCTGATTTTAATTATAATGAGATTAGTTTAGACTAGAAATGACATTTTGACTAGAAATAAGACAAATATTCTTGGTAAGATTTTGAGTTTCTGCAGTGTTCCTGGTTTCTACAGGGTCAGAGGGCGCTGGAGGTGAAGGGGTCAAAGGTCAACAGGAAGTGGGTCATTCTGGAGCTGGTTCATTCACGGAGTTTAAGGTGGAATTACAAGGAAGGGAGACAAATGGTGCTGGTGCTACCTTAAGATGCTGCTGAACATGAAACGACTGGAGCCTCGTTCTGACGGCCAGAATCAGAACCAGAACTCATGAACATCCGTTTACAATCAGGTCCAAAGTCCAGAGTCCAGATCAGTCAAAGGGACTTCCTGTTCTACAAGTCAGGACATGGATCAAGACCAAGGCTGTGTCCGAAATCCCCCCCTATATAGTGACCACGCCATTTTGTAGTGGTGTCCGAATGTTTAGTGATTATTAATGTTCACTATATAGTGACTGAATCTATCCCACAATTCACCGCGAAATGTAGTGAACATCCGATGGTCACTAACCGGAGCAAGATATCCCATCATGCATTGTGGTCACGGATCGACGCCGTTAACACAGCGGCCCAGAACGACCGGTGTAGCTACCAAATAAATGAAGTAGTGACCGGTGTAGCTACCAAATAAATGAAGTAGTGACCGGTGTAGCTACCAAATAAATGAAGTAGTGACCGGTGTAGCTACCAAATAAATGCAGTAGTGACCGGTGCAGCTACCAAATAAATGAAGTAGTGACCGGTGTAGCTACCAAATAAATGAAGTAGTGACCGGTGCAGCTACCAAATAAATGCAGTAGTGACCGGTGCAGCTACCAAATAAATGAAGTAGTGACCGGTGTAGCTACCAAATAAATGAAGTAGTGACCGGTGTAGCTACCAAATAAATGAAGTAGTGACCGGTGTAGCTACCAAATAAATGAAGTAGTGACCGGTGTAGCTACCAAATAAATGCAGTAGTGACCGGTGTAGCTACCAAATAAATGAAGTAGTGACCGGTGTAGCTACCAAATAAATGAAGTAGTGACCGGTGTAGCTACCAAATAAATGAAGTAGTGACCGGTGTAGCTACCAAATAAATGCAGTAGTGACCGGTTTAGCTACCAAATAAATGAAGTAGTGACCGGTGTAGCTACCAAATAAATGAAGTAGTGACCGGTGTAGCTACCAAATAAATGAAGTAGTGACCGGTGTAGCTACCAAATAAATAAATGCAGTAGTGACCGGTGTAGCTACCAAATAAATGCAGTAGTGACCGGTGTAGCTACCAAATAAATGAAGTAGTGACCGGTGTAGCTACCAAATAAATAAATGCAGTAGTGACCGGTGTAGCTACCAAATAAATAAATGCAGTAGTGACCGGTGTAGCTACCAAATAAATGCAGTAGTGACCGGTGTAGCTACCAAATAAATGAAGTAGTGACCGGTGTAGCTACCAAATAAATAAATGCAGTAGTGACCGGTGTAGCTACTATTACCCTCCTGACCTAGGGGTATCAGGGAGGGTTGCGATGGCCTCTGCCGCCACGGGCAATGGCTGTATGTAAACACAAAGAGGCAGAACGACATCGGCTTCTGGTTAGCAGGACTGCAGAATTTATTCTCATAAAGTTAAACACACATGTAATTAATTATCACAACCGTAATAAAACGTGACACAATTAATCACATCCAAACAAAACAAAACAAACCCCTTTGTTTACATTTTACATTGTACCGTTTAGCTACGTGCTAGCAGTTAGCAACCGACATCCGAACACGGACCTTAACACAGTTAAAACACACAATTACTCAGTTTTAACTCTCTGTCTCTTACAAAAATAACTTCGATACTCATGACCCTTATTTTGGGACACCAACATGTACACTAGAAGAAGTTAAACCCACCTGTATGTAAACACAAAGAGGCAGAACGACATCGGCTTCTGGTTAGCAGGACTGCAGAATTTATTCTGCAGGATCTGCCTCTAAGGGGTTTTGTGTTCCTCTCAGGCGCAAGGCGCCACCTACTGACATGATAAAGTATCGCGCTAACACCAAAAACAACAGTACAATGAAATGAGCACTGAAATGCCATTTACATAATAAAATGAAATAAAAAACATATTTATAGGGGTGTCTAGTTTTCTTTCTTTGTTGAACCATTTTCAATACACTCAGTATTTTTAACACAAATAAACTGTACAACTACTTTATATTTTTGTCTACAGTATACTATTTTTTTCTAATTTCTTCTCCATGAATTTAATGTATTTTAAACATCTTTACACTCAATGAACTTAGTTTTTAACCCTTTACACTCTCCCCTGCTTTTTTTTTTTTGGAATGTCTCCTGACATTTGTCTACAGTGAGAGACGTAGTGGAGTCTAACACATGTTAATATGTCTGAGCTACATAGTTGAAGTAATACGGGTGTGAAGGTGTATAATATGTAAGGGGAACAGTACTGAGATGGTCTGAGAGAGGGTACCTTGGCATTAGAGAGTTCACTCCTGTACCCCACTGCTGGTAAGATGGCTGTCCCAGCGTACCATAGGTGAGTATCTGTCTTGGCTGGGATGCCCGCTGGGATCTTCTGACAGCCTCAGCTTCTGCCTGACGTTCATCTTCCCTTGCGACCATGCCATCCAGCAGTCTGTCTGGCTGCTGCTCCACTTGATGTTCCTCCTCCATGGTGACATCCTCACAAGCTCTGTCCTGTGGCACATCCTCCTCCTCATCCTGAGTGTCCATGTCCTCCCTGCCAGCAGGATGGAACTCACTGGCTCTGGCATTTAGTCTCTGCTCAGTCTGAGGATGGGGTTTTGTGTGATGATGCCCTGCTGATTGAGATCTCATTAATCTGTAACAGGGACCGGCTGGTAGGTATATTCTTCATCAGAATTGTCAGTGCTGTCGTCATGTGTAGTGGTAACTGTCTTTTTCTGTGTTTTTGTTTTTTCTTTCTGATGAGGTGCGGGAAGTGTTTCTTCCAGGGGCAGTTCATTCACTGGCAGAAGGAGGTTGCGGTGGAGCACACGCAGTGTCTTGGATCCTTTTTCAGGTTGCACCTTATACACTGGTCCATTATCAACTCTTTCCACAACACGGTGCACCACCTGCTCCCAGTAAGCCCGCAACTTGCCAGGCCCACCTCTCTCTGACAGGTTTTTGACCAGCACTCGGTCTCCCGGCTGAAGAACAACGCCTCTGACCGCTCTGTCATATTGTCTTTTGCCCTTGGCTGATGATTTCTCACTGTTATTTGCTGCAATTTCATATGCAGAACGCATTCTTTTCGCCCATTTCTCTGCATACGTCCGCTGATCAGGCGACTCAGACTCTTTCTTGGGAGGGAACAGTAAGTCAACAGGCAAGCGTGGGCGTCGACCATACAAAAGGAAGAATGGTGAAAAGCTGGTGGCCTCGTGCCTTGTGCAATTGTAAGCGTGCACGACATGGGGGAGATGATCTTTCCACTGACTTTTTTTCTCTTCTTCCAGCGTACGCATCATCTGAAGGAGTGTACGGTTCAGCCTCTCCACTGGGTTACCCTGTGGGTGGTAGGGTGTTGTACGTGAGTGACTGATACCTGCCAGTTGTTGTAACCTGCTGAATAAACTGTTCTCAAACTCCCTCCCCTGATCGTGGTGGAGTTTCTCAGGATATCCAAAGCGAGGAATGAAGTCTTGGAATATCTTGTCAGCTGCTGTTTTCCCTGATTTATTCCTTGTTGGATACGCTTGAGCAAAGCGTGTGAAGTGGTCAATAAGTACTAGTATATACTCATAACCTTGGCTTTGCTCCAAGTGGAGGTAGTCAATACATACTAACTCGAACGGACCGCTGGTGGAGATGTGTCCCATGGGCGCTCTCTGTGGAAGATTGGGACGTTTCTGTTTAATGCATGTACATCTCTTGTTAACATAGGTTTCTATGTCATGCTGCATGTTCGGCCAATAAAACCTCTCACGGGCAAGATGGGTAACTTTCTCTGCGCCAACGTGGCCCATGTCATTATGCAGAGTCTTCAGCACTTTCAGTTTCAACTTTTCAGGAAGGACGAGCTGCTTATGTTGTCCAGTCTGTCGGTAAAGAACCCCATTATCCACCACCAGCTTGTTCCACTCATACAGCAGTCTCTTTGTCTCTTTCCCCATGTTTCTTTTGTCTCTTTCATTTGGAGTCCAGTGCTGAAGTTTTAAAGAGATCACCTCCTTGATGGCTGAGTCTTCCTGTTGTGCAGCACAGATATTTTCTGGTTTAACACTGGAAATACTTTCAGGTGACAAAACATCTGTGTCCTCACCATCAAGTTGCAAAGCTGCGACCCACGGTACATCACTCTCTTGAACTGCTTTGCTGCCTTGCCAGACTGCAGACACAAGCTCTGGTGACATGGACTCTGTGTGCTCTTTAATGTTGTCTTGAAAGTCTACAGGATACCTGGAGAGAGTATCAGCGTCTGTGTTCATCTTTCCGGGCCTGTACTTGATATCGAAATGAAAATCAGCCAGCTCCCCAACCCATCTGTGTCCAACGGCATTTAGTCTGGCAGTGCTGAGGACATAAGTCAAAGGGTTATTATCTGTGTACACTGTAAATGTTGGAGAATAATACAGGTAATCCCTAAACTTATCACAGATGGACCACTTGAGAGCCAAGAACTCAAGTTTACCGGAGTGGAGGTGGTAATTTCTCTCGGCGGGAGTTAGAGTTCTTGAGCCGTAGCCTATGACCCTCAGCTTGTTGTCCTGGCACTGATATAGCACTGCTCCTAACCCTTCATTGGACGCGTCGGTGTGCAGTATGAATGGGAGGTCAAAGTTCGGGTACGCTAGGATGGGTGGATTAGTCAGCATGTCCACGAGCTTGGTGACAACATCCCTATGCTCTGCTCTCCATGTGATGGGTGTTTTTGAGTGGAGCTGCCCTTTATCTCCCTTCTTTGTTCTGTCTTTATTTTTGCTTGTCTTGTTCTGAGTGTTACTTTCACCAGTCTCAGTGGGTTTTTGCAACAGTTCAAACAGTGGCTTTGCCAGGCGAGAAAAGTTTTGGATGAAGGAGCGGTAGTATCCCAGAAACCCCAGCAATGATTTAACGTCTCCAACTGTGCGTGGTTCTTTCTCTTTAAGTGCAATCACTGCTGCTAAATCCTGTGGATCAATCTTCACCCCTTCTCCAGACACCAACCGACCAAGGTAGCGGACTTCTCCTTTAAACAGCTCACACTTTGTTGGTCTCAATTTGATCCCATGTTCTCTCATGCAGCTGAAAACTTGTCTGAGGTGGTGTATGTGATCCTCAAATGACACTGAGTAACACAAGACATCATCAAGGTATGGCGCACAACATTCGTCTCGGACACTTTCCAACACACCCTCCATACACCTCTGGAAAGCCGCAGGGGCGTTTGTCAGGCCGAATGGAATACGTATCCATTCATACAACCCCCATGGTGTGCTGAAGGCTGTGAGATGTCTTGATTCCTCACTGACAAATCCTTGATGATAAGCGCTGCCTTGATCAAGGATGGAGAACCAGGTATTGCCCTGCAAACTGTCAAGGAGGTCTTGGATACGGGGCAACGGATGACGATCTGGGACAGTCTTTCGGTTCACCCCTCTGAAATCTACACACAGTCTCAGACTCTGGTCTTTTTTCCGGACACAAACCACCGGGGAGGAATAGGAAGACACAGATTTGCGAATCCATCCTCTGTCCAGGAGATTCTGCACATACTCCTTCACCTCCTTGTACAGTGGCTTTGGTATGGAGTTATAGCACTTCTGAACAGGGTGGTCATCCACAACATTGATTTTCAGCTGTAAGTTGGGTATGCAGCCTATGTCTCCTTCTCCTCTTGCAAACACATCCGATTCATCATAAAGCATCTGGCGCACCACCTCCTGTTGTTGCTGGTCAAGATGGTCTAAATTAACCGGAGGGTGCCATTTTTGCTGTGTGTGTGACTCAGCTGAGCTGGTGGTTCTCTCACTGGCACTGTCTGTTAGACCCACTTGTGCGGTGCACACATGTGTTTTGTCGTTTGGTGTCGCTGGTTGCTGGGACGATGAACACAGATTCACTGGCCTGCTGTCAATTATTTCTTCAATACAGCCTAAAGCTGTTCTCGGTGACAGGAAGATGTCATGTTTTGTTGAGTTGCAAACTGGGATTTTTATGACTTTAGAGGCACCAGCAGGTACATCAGCTAATGCAGGGAACAGCTCTAGCCCCTCTGGTAACACACTCTCTAAGGTGGGTTCAAATAGCATGGTTCCCCCCTTTGGCCATGACCTGACATGACACTTGATCTCATATATCTGGCCACTTGGAACTGTGAGACCTCTTTTTCCTACTCTGATGGTGTCAGTTCTAGGTGTTTCCTGCGCTGCAGTTCCACTGACTACTGAGACAATGGTTTTAGCTGTGTCTTGATGTAGCTTTAATGCCTCTGCTAGCAAATCACTGAGACTGACACTCCCTGGACTCTTAAGACTCTCTAAGATGATCTCTTCTATTACATTGAACCCCAGTAAGAGACCACTAACACAGCTCTGACTCACGAGCATGGGTACCTGAATAGCTACATGGCCATGTTTTGCACTTTTGATTTCCATTAGTATTTCAGCCCACCCCTCAAATGGTACATCAGTCCCATTAGCTGCTGTAATTCTTAAGGGAACATCTGGTAGGAGGTCCTCAAGTGACTGAACTGTGATCTCTGGTAAGTGTGTTTCTAGCCAGTCCTTTCCCACTATGGTAACCTGAGCTCCACTATCCAGCAACATATCAGTCTTTACACCATTGAGATAACAGGTAAGCATACATCTTTTGCCTATTAACTTTGCGACACAATTTCCTTTTACTGCTCTGTGTTTTACTGGTGACTGGTTGTTAACTAACGTGTTGTAGTCGTGGCTGGTTACTGTGACAGGGGACGCTGGTCGTTGTTTGGTCACTGGTGGTCCCTCCCCAGTGACCTCCTCACGTTTCCCGCAGGCTTGGTCTTTGACAGACATCCGACCGCTCTGTGTCCTTCCTGGCCACATCTGAAACAGTGGTTGCAAGTTGCGGTTCCTTGGGCTAAACATGGCTGACATTTTCCCTTCGTGGCACACTTGGGTGGTTGCACAGTACTTACTGAGTTGGGTTGTGATGTCTCAGGAGTGCGGGTTGTAGTGGTAAGAACCTTCTCAATAGTCTTTGCCAAAGCTGAGACATGTGCTGTAAGTTCATGAATAGCTGTGCGGTTTGCTTGGACTTCAGCTTTAGTCTGGAGAACGCTGGCTTGAACCTCAGCTGGAGGCTGAGCTGCATATTGTCTCTCTCCTTGTTGACTAGCATTTACTGTGACTGTTTTAGTTTTGTGTGCCTGACCAAGGCGTGCCTGTCTCCCCATCTCTTCACTGACTGACTTTGTCATTATTTCTAGGATAAAATCATCAGTTACACTTGGGTTACTAATGGCAGGTTTAAGGTCTCGTCTGACATGTGCATATTTCTCACTTATTCCCTGATACAAGGAGTGAAGAAATACTCCATGGACAAGTTTTCTGTCATATTGAAACTCTGAGCTACCTTGCTGTGAAGCAAACAGTACTCTCTGTTTTAGACCCATTAAGCGGTACATGAACTGTTGTGGGTTTTCTTTTTCCTGTTGCTTTGCATTGCTAAGCTCCTGAAATAATTCTGCACTACTCTTGTCTCGTAAGTGTGCTCTGAGAAAACGTTTGAGTTCAGCTACAGTTAACCCATCTTTGGTCATCAACATGTCTTTAAAGGTACCAGGCCTGATTATCTTTAAGACAGTACGAATTACTTCTGCCTCTGTGAAATTTTCAGATAACCCCTCATCAATCTGCCTGCACAGTGAACTGTAACTCACATCAGAATCTGAGTCCGAAATCTGTCCACTGTGTATCTTGAACTCTCTCCGGGGCAGTAAGGCAGCAACATCAGTCAACTTAATTACATCAGTTACCTGGTTAACAACTGGTGATCTGTTTGTCTTACTATCTACTGTGGAAGGGGCCAGGATGAATTCAGTCTCTTCCGTGAGCTCCTGTTGCTCCTCTGTAGCCACTGGAGGTGGTTGCAGTTCAGTGATGAGATCTTTGAAGATTAACAGGCTGGACATTCCTTGGTCCTCTCGACTTGCCAGCTCGTCACTTTTCAAAAAGTCCACGATAAAGTCATAGAGTTCCACATCTGAAGCGTCCTTTCCTGGTACATCTTCCTCTACCTCATCCTTGATGAACTCTGCCAGCTTGTAGAGCATCTCTGAATTGGCGCAGATGATAAGCTGGTGGAGCTGCCGCTGGATCCCCCTTCGCAGTTCTCCTAGAGCAGACATCTTTTCACCTTTGGAGCCGTCGGTCATTGCAGCACGTCGGTTCGGGAACTTGAAGTCAGGTTCTTTAATGGATTAGCTGTCATCAGGTTGTAGAGCTAATCCCGGGACGAGCCCCCAAGATTATTACCCTCCTGACCTAGGGGTATCAGGGAGGGTTGCGATGGCCTCTGCCGCCACGGGCAATGGCTGTATGTAAACACAAAGAGGCAGAACGACATCGGCTTCTGGTTAGCAGGACTGCAGAATTTATTCTCATAAAGTTAAACACACATGTAATTAATTATCACAACCGTAATAAAACGTGACACAATTAATCACATCCAAACAAAACAAAACAAACCCCTTTGTTTACATTTTACATTGTACCGTTTAGCTACGTGCTAGCAGTTAGCAACCGACATCCGAACACGGACCTTAACACAGTTAAAACACACAATTACTCAGTTTTAACTCTCTGTCTCTTACAAAAATAACTTCGATACTCATGACCCTTATTTTGGGACACCAACATGTACACTAGAAGAAGTTAAACCCACCTGTATGTAAACACAAAGAGGCAGAACGACATCGGCTTCTGGTTAGCAGGACTGCAGAATTTATTCTGCAGGATCTGCCTCTAAGGGGTTTTGTGTTCCTCTCAGGCGCAAGGCGCCACCTACTGACATGATAAAGTATCGCGCTAACACCAAAAACAACAGTACAATGAAATGAGCACTGAAATGCCATTTACATAATAAAATGAAATAAAAAACATATTTATAGGGGTGTCTAGTTTTCTTTCTTTGTTGAACCATTTTCAATACACTCAGTATTTTTAACACAAATAAACTGTACAACTACTTTATATTTTTGTCTACAGTATACTATTTTTTTCTAATTTCTTCTCCATGAATTTAATGTATTTTAAACATCTTTACACTCAATGAACTTAGTTTTTAACCCTTTACACTACCAAATAAATGCAGTAGTGACCGGTGTAGCTACCAAATAAATGAAGTAGTGACCGGTGTAGCTACCAAATAAATAAATGCAGTAGTGACCGGTGTAGCTACCAAATAAATAAATGCAGTAGTGACCGGTGTAGCTACCAAATAAATGAAGTAGTGACCGGTGTAGCTACCAAATAAATAAATGCAGTAGTGACCGGTGTAGCTACCAAATAAATGAAGTAGTGACCGGTGTAGCTACCAAATAAATGAAGTAGTGACCGGTGTAGCTACCAAATAAATGAAGTAGTGACCGGTGTAGCTACCAAATAAATGAAGTAGTGACCGGTGTAGCTACCAAATAAATGAAGTAGTGACCAGTGTTGTGGGTAACGCGTTACAAAGTAACAATAATGTCAATAAATCAATAAATAACGTCAATAAATGTGTCCAGCTGCCAGAGTTGTCCGGTTGCAGCTTCCACAGACTCCCACAACAAACGTCAGAGCAAATTTCCTAACAAGCGTTATAAACTGACCACAGACTCTGGATAGCGATGCTAATTTCTGTTAGCCTGTCTATGGTGTTTTACATTGTACATTAGCATTAAGCTAGCGGACATTATGCTTAGTTGTGAGTGGCTGTGTGTGTTTTGAACGTTGTTTCAAACTATGTGGGTTTGATTGAACATCTTTGATGCTTAAGTATATATATATTACCGCTTAATATATTGCTTTACTCCTCTTTTTATGTTGCTACACCGGCCGTTACCATGGTTGTATCCATGGTACCAACACCGGCCGTTACGATCGCAGTCAGAACGTTTTAATTACGCAGCATAATATGTCATTAACTGTGCGGCGGAGTAGTGTCCGAAAGTGTTTTTTCATTTGACCAGTGAGTCACTATAGTGAATTCACTATATAGTGAGTAGGGAGGAGGGAATGAGGGAGTGGTTTCGGACACAACCCAGGTCGTCCAAACAACATCAGGAGGACTCGTTGGTCCCAAATAAAGACCAGGAAGCCCAAAATCAAGTCCCAAGTTAAGACCCTTAAGTCTCAAGTCCTAAAAGTCAAGACCTTCAAGTCCCAAGTCAAGGGTTACACTGCAAAAACTCTTACCAAGAATATTTGTCTCATTTCTAGTCAAAACAAATCTAATTCTACTTAAAATAAGACTCATAACATTAAATCGTAGCTTGTTTTTAGACACTTTTTACTTCTTTCAAGCAGATTTTCACTGGAAATAAGTAGAAAAATCTGATATTGGAGTGGATAGTTTTTCTTTCTCATTACAAGCACAAAAAACTTCCTTTCACTGGCAGATTTTTCTACTTACAGTATTTCAAGTGAAAATTAGTTTGAAACAAGTGACAATGATCTAAAAACAAGTTCATTTTTAGGTGATGAGTCTTATTTTAAGTAGAAAGAGTTTAGTTTAGACTAGAAATGAGACATTTTGACAAGAAATGAGACAAATATTCTTGGAAAGATTTTGAGATTTTGAGTTTTGGCAGTGTAGTCTTGGTTTCCAAATTAAGTCAAGAACAGGTCCGGGTCCAGTCTGACTGGAGACTGACGAGTCCTGAGAGAAGCGACGTGATTGGACGGTTCAGGACTGTAGAGTCTGGCCAACAGAACGGAAGCTCCGCCCTCTTCGTGACATCACAATACCTTGATGAACGTGTGAACAGAGTCAGAAGATCAAAGGAGGGTCAGAAGAAAACCTGCAGGTGGAGATAGACACCACACACCAGACCTTGCCAGAGTTGGGGACAGAAACGTAAAAGACAGAGACGAGCGGCGCCGATCGATCGACAGCTCCCACGCACAAACATGAGGCCGCCGGAGGTCATGTGACATGTGATGTCACCAATATATTTTTATATTTCCATAAGCCGGTGCATATAGGACGAATCGCCTTGTTGTTTACAACTACTTCCTGGTAGAAAACCAGCATTCGAACAATAGTGACGGACGAGAGTTTCACTATATTTATCTACTTTTTCATGTCACTATATCACCGTTTAGACTAATCTGATGTTTGTAAAGTTTATAAAACCAATGACTGGACAAACATTACTATTTCTGTGTGCACATTTTTGTAATTAGTCATAGTTATCAGAGATTAGCTGGGCTAACGGTTAGCTACCTGTTTAACTTTAATAACTCAGTGACTCAATAAACGCTCCATGAAAAAATATTTTCTCCAGCGGATATCTGAGTTCCAACATGACTGAGCTAACTGGAGTAGTTTCATGTGGTGTCCCACAACGGGAGGGTTTTAACAGCTGACGTCCTGATGTTAGCTCTCTGCCGTTAGCTTAGCTACCGTTAGCTTAGCTACCGTTAGCTGTCCCTGTCAGCTGAGCCACTGATGCTTTCTAGACACTGTGATTCCCCCAAACTGAATAAATACAACACATAGCAACACAAAACACACACACAGAAATAGTAATGTTTCTTCAATCATTTCAGATTTGTCTAAACAGTGATAGGGCGTGAAAAATATGATATATAGCTAAACTCTCGTTCGTTACTATTGATCTCATTCACATTACAGCTGGTTTTCTACCAGGAAGTAGAATGTAAACAACAAGGCGATTCGGTCTATTCTCATTTGTCCAGGTCATACAGTAGTATTTCAAAGGAGGTTAAATCGAAAGCAACTGGACTTAGTTAACAAATAACTACAGTAAGTCCAGTTGCTTTCGATTTAACCTCCTTTGAAATGTATATTTCCATGTTTCCCACATTCTGTGTCATAAACTATAAACAGTTTTCTTGTCTGTAACAACATCTCTGTCCCGTCTGTCCGTCCTGGGTGATGATCCCTCCTCTGTTGCTCACCCTGAGCTTTCTCCTGGTTTTCCCTGTTAAAAGGGTTTTCCATGGAGTTTTTCCTCAGTGGATGTGAGGGTCTAAGGACAGAGGATGTTGTTATGATGGGATGTAAAGCCCTTTGAGACAAACTGCTGGTAAAAACGGGCTGTACAAATAAAATTGCATTGCCTTGCCAATATTCATATTTGTCCATTGATTTACGTGTTTATTGCTGCTCATGTTTGTCTGATCAACCAATCAGATGGGAACTCTCAGATCTGAGCATCAGCTGACATCATCCAGTGATGAGGAATCACAGGAGTATTTCAAAATAAAATCAGAGGAATATCTCAAAATAAAACGGGAAATTCATTATGATTCCCATATAGGGTAACAAAAAAGTATCTATCTATCTATCTATCTATCTATCTATCTATCTATCTATCTATCTATCTATCTATCTATCTATCTATCTATCTATCTATCTATCTATCTATCTATCTATCTATCTATCTATCTGTCTGGGATGTAGGTATTATCTAATTTGTGTTAATTCTTTGTAACAAGGGGTAGACAATATAAGTTTGCTTCTTTCTGCCCCCTTTCATTCAGGAGCTACAGTATTGTCATTATTTTTATGAGTTTTATTTTATTTTTTGTTTTTATGCTCGATAAATGAATGAAATAAATAAACTAAACTATCTATCTATCTATCTATCTATCTATCCATCTATCCATCTATCCATCTATCTATCCATCCATCCATCCATCATCCATCTATCTATCTATCTATCTATCTATCTATCTATCTATCTATCTATCTATCTATCTATCTATCTATCTATCTATCTATCTATCTATCTATCTATCTATCTATCTATCTATCTATCTATCTATCTATCCATCCATCTATCCATCCTTTGTGTTGACTGAATTGTTTCTCTCACTCAATAAATCATCAATAAATGCAGAAACTTCATCCATAACCAATAACTCTACAACAGTTTCTACAGTTCTCTGATGTAAAGGTTAGATATGATGTCACTGTGATGTCACTGTGATGTCACTGTGATGTCACTGCAGCTCGGTGTCAGAGTGCGAGGCTCCACCCACCTCCAGCGCGGCCTTCTGCACCGTGACCTGGCTGAAGACTCGCGCTCCGTCGTCGGGACAGACCGTCTTCAGCTCCTCTTTGTTGAGAGAGAAGAGCTGAGCTCCGGTCAGGACGCCCAGGCTGGTGATGGTGCTGCAGCCACACAGGAAGCTCTCATTAGCTCATAGTACTCATGTTGACAGGGGCAGCGCTTCAGAATTATCTTGTGGCTAATGTGTTAATGGGATAGTTCACCCAAAATTTAAATTTCCCTCATTATCTCCTCCCCCTCATGTGGACTAAGGGCTGGGAGAAGTTTCAGAGTCCTCCGTGGCTTCTCTGAGTTACAGGGGGTCTCGGCGTAGCAGTGCATGTCCATATAACGGTTGCAAATGGATACCAACTGTCTTCATAACAAAAAGACACACCAAAAAACATCCAGATACCTCCATGCTGCTCGTATGTAATGTCCCTCTTGTATAGGACGAATCTCCTTGTTGTTTACAACTACTTCCTGGTAGAAAACCAGCATTCGAACAATAGTGACGGACAAGAGTTTCGCTATATGTATCTACTTTTTCATGTCACTATATCACCGTTTAGACTAATCTGATGTTTGTTTATAAAACCAATGATTGGACAAACATTACTATTTACGTGTGCACATTTTTGTAATTAGTCATGGTTATCATAGATTAGCCGGGCTAACGGTTAGCTACCTGTTTAACTTTAATAACTCAGTGACTCAATAAACGCTCCATGAAAAAATATTTTCTCCAGCGGATATCTGAGTTCCAACATGACTGAGCTAACTGGAGTAGTTTCATGTGGTGTCCCACAACGGGAGGGTTTTAACAGCTGACGTCCTGCTGTTAGCTTAGCTACCGCCGTTAGCCTAGCTACCGCCGTTAGCTTAGCTACCGTTAGCTGTCCCTGTCAGCTGAGCCACTGATGCTTTCTAGACACTGTGATTCCCCCAAACTGAATAAATACAACACATAGCAACACAAAACACACACACAGAAATAGTAATGTTTCTTCAATCATTTCAGATTTGTCTAAACGGTGATAGGACGTGAAAAATATGATATATAGCTAAACTCTCGTTCGTTACTATTGATCTCATTCAAATTACAGCTGGTTTTCTACCAGGAAGTAGAATGTAAACAACAAGGAGATTCGTTCTATTTGGATGTTTTTTGGTGTCTTTTTGTTACGAAGACAGTTGGTATCCATTTGCAACTGTCATATGGACATGCACTGCTACGCCGAGACCCCCTGTAACTCAGAGAAGCCACGGAGGACTCTGAAACTTCTCCCAGCCCTTAGTCCACATGAGGGGGAGGAGATCATGAGTGAAATTTCAATTTTGGGTGAACTATCCCTTTATGTTCCTGCACAGGTAAAGCAGACAGTTCAAATGTCTGGTGAGTGAGTCCTGAGCTGAGTCAGTGTGAATCCTTCCATGAATCACTGTCATGTAGTTTACTATCTACTCTAACTCGGGTGCATTTACATTTCTTTTATTAATGTACATTGTCCCTTGTCAAATAAATTAAACTGAAACTGAAACCTCCCCTTTCTCATAGTAGTAGTAGTATATAGGGATGGGAATCGAAAACCGATTCTTGTTGAGAATCGGTTCCCAGTGTTTCAATTCCTTGGAATCGTTTGCCAATTTTGCAAACGATTCCCTCATCAATTCCAGTCTCCAAACCAGACACGTCACAACATGGGAAAAGTTGGCTCAAGTTGCTCAAAACGATAAGCGATATCGCAGCCATGTAGAGAAAAAAAAAAACTGACAGCGAGTGAGTGTCACGACTTCCTGTATGTGGCCCTTCAAATTAAAAGCCCTTCAACCTTTCACATGGTTCAGTCATATTGATTTTGACTTAATTTTGACAAGCCACGCCTCCAAATGTTGAAATTTAGGTCGACTAATGACTTTTTGGTCGATAATGCTTGGTCGACTATTTGGGGGCAGCCCTGGTACAAACGTGAACAAAGTTTGTTGTCCTTTTTTTTTCCAAATGAGAATCGATAAGAGAATCGATAAAGAATCGAATCGTTAAGCAGAATTGAAAATGGAATTGGAATTGTAAAAATCTTATCAATTCCCATCCCTAGTAGTATATATCTATTTATAAAACAGAAAGTGAAATCCTGCGATCTGATTGGTTGTTAACCGTGGTATAATGAGCATATACCACGGCTGCTATTCTAAAGCCTTATCACAGCGTAGGCTATCACTCCGCCTCAGGCACGTATGACTGGAATGAATGGAAGTTGTTGTCATGTATCCATGACAACGGACTGTTGCAGTCCGTAGTAAAAGACAGTCGATGTTTTTAGGATGTTAAAAAATGTAGTAAAGTAGTGTAATTGACATGTTTAAGGTGAACTTTGACCTCCAGAGGGTTAACAATGGTAGAGGGGACTGAGCAGTGACAGAGCTACTTGGAGCTAACGTCTGGAGAGGTGGGACTATTTTTTTTCACAGTGAGGCTATTTTATTGGATAATATGTATTTCTGGTTGAATAAAACTACATGAAATTGATTGTGTATCCCTCTTTCATATTGCCTTTATTGGTAACCGTTTTATAAAAGCAATATATCACTCCAGTCCGTGGTCTATGCTCATTCTACCACTCTAAGGGGGTTGTCGTCCCTCCACTTCGCGTCGGGCCGAACAACGCCCCTTAGCCGTGGTATAATGAGCATATACCACGGCCTGTCGTGATATATTGCTTAAATATATACACTATATGCTATATTCTGCTCAGTAGCCCAGACCAGATCATTGCAGGTTGGAAGTTTCCATCGTTCCACTTTCTGACCGTTATGAGTGAAACCATCCAGGTTCTGACAGTTCACTGTGTTTTGACTCGTCAGTGTGAACGAGTCACAGTAGCTGGGTTTCCATCCAAATGGATCGAATTTAAGAGCGGATTTGGTGAAAATGCGCAAAAAGCAAATGCAAATTTATGCCCGTTTCCATTCGTTATTGTTTTGCGATTATTGGGAGAAGAGGAGTGGTGCGCCGTGAGATTACGTCATAAGAGAGCGTGGCTGTATCCAACAGTTGACACTCAGCTGACACTCAACATCATGGACAATTTACGTACTTTACGGACTATAGACACACCTGTATAAGCCGCACCAGCTAAATGTTAAAAGAAAATACATACAGTGTTTATTTTTTAATGCATTTTTAATTATTGTAGTGCTCAAGTCACCTGCCCCAGAGACTACGGTTGAAAATTAGCCAACGTGGCTAAACCGGCATGTTTACAGAAATGTTTATTAATGTGCATTGTCTCTATATTTAAACCAATAAATTCAAATTCAAATTCAAAATATCGGACGCACTTGAATATAAGCAGCAGGTTTTCATGTTGTAACATGAGATATTTACACAGAAAGACAGTAGAACTGTGACAGTCTGTTCTGGTTACGCTCCTCTCCTCCATGTGCATTTGTTTACAACAAGCGGTGGATAACGTCGTTACATAACATATACGATGTTACAACGTGTGATTGTGTCGTCTTAACCGTCATAAACTAAATATTACGGGTTACGGAGCGTGTTTGTGTTGCGGTGCAGAGAGGAGAGCTGGGACACCGGGGCGTCGCTGGGTGAAGTCCAGCAGCTTCACCCACAAACTCTGCCTCAATTCACATCATCTGTTTCCATAACAGAAAGTCTCATTTTCCTTTTATCGATACGCTGACAAATCCATCCACCCCCCCAAAGCGTAAACACCTTTATGCGCATTTACTGCCTTTTTTCAAATTTCTGGCGTTTCCATCCAAGTATTTATTTGCAATTTTTAAAAATGCGAATAGAAAAAGGTGGATGGAAACGCAACTATAGAGTGTGAGTATGAAAGGATTCAGACTGAGACACAGCTCTGGTGTGTGTGTGTGTGTGTGTGTGTGTGTGTGTGTGTAGTGGGACTCACACGGGGCTGAAGCCCTTGGCCTCCAGCCAGCTCCTCACGTCCTCGGGCGAGGAGTCGTAGGTGATGCTGACGGCCGGGATGCTGCTGCTGCGAGACGAAGCCTGGAACTTCTTCTGAGCGCTGCGTCCCAGCGTCAGTCTGTGCATCAGCTCGTCCTGCACCTCCTCCATGTTGGACTTCCTCCCTGTGGACACGACCAGACCGGTTACAACCCTCCTCTCTGCTCTGCAACAACTCTAACTCTTACCAAGAATATCTGTCTCATTTCTAGTCAAAACTAATCTCATTATACTTAAAGGGATAGTATCATTTTTTTTAAAAGTGTGGTTGTATGATCTCCAAATAGCCCCTAAGTACTTTAATTGCAGTAGAAGACTCTCTGCACTCCTCCCGTTAGCAACGCCAGCCCATAATAGCCCTGCCCAGAGATTTACAACATACAGTGTTGTGAACAGACCCAAAGAAACTGCCTATTTTCACGGCCTAAAAGAGGTTTTACCTGAAAAAAAATACACAGTTCCATTGTTCACTATAATATAATTTTTTCCAGGAAAAACACAGTTTTTATTTGGACCTAACCAACTGCTGATCGGCGGGCGCTAACCCTGGGCGGAGGGATACGTGAGTTGGTTCGGTCCAAATAAAAACTGTGTTTTTCCTGCACTTTGAAGGGCTGGAAAAAATTATATTATAGTAAACAATGGAACTGTGTATTTTTTTCAGGTAAAACCTCTTTTAGGCCGTGAAAATATAGCCTGACTCTCGCCAGACCCTTGTAGTTCCGCAAAGCTATGCTGAGCTCCACACAAGGGTCTGGGACTGCTCCATAGGCGATTCATTTCAGAAGGCGGGGCCTTGTAAAACAATCTTGTATGTGATTGGATAAACCACTTGTCCGTTATCCTGAATGACGTGCTACTTCAGCCACTCACTGCGAGCCGCCATTGTTGTTTGACTCAAACAGTCGCTTCAGCGCTACGTCACACCTCAGAAAGTCCCGCCCGGCGATCCTGATTGGTTCATTATTTTTTGCTCCGGGGAAGAAGTTTGCATTGGCCTCGAGTCCAGACCCTTGTGTGAAGCTGAGCGCAGCGCCTCTGGTGGAGCTTTGCGGAACTACAAGGGTCTGGCGAGAGCCAGGCTAGTGAAAATAGGCCGTTTCTTTGGGTCTGTTCACAACACTGTATGTTGTAAATCTCTGGGCAGGGCTATTATGGGCTGGCGTTGCTAACGGGAGGAGTGCAGAGAGTCTTCTACTGCAATTAAAGTACTTAGGGGCTATTTGGAGATCATACAACCCCACTTTAAAAAAATGATACTATCCCTTTAAAATAAGAAAAAGCAGCTTGTTTTTAGACACTTTTTACTTCTTTCAAGCAGATTTTCACTTGAAATAAGTAGAAAAATCTGATAGAGGAGCAAGTTTTTCTTTCTTATTACAAGCACAAAAAACTAGCTTTCACTGGCAGATTTTTCTACTTATTTCAAGTTAAAAATTAGTTTGAAACAAGTGAAAATGATCTAAAAACAAGTTAATTTTTAGGTGATGAGTCTTATTTTAAGCGAAAAGAGTTTAGTTTTGACTAGAAATGAGACATTTTGACGAGAAATAAGACAAATATTCTTGGAAAGATGTTGAGTTTTGCAGTGTGCTCCTGGTTCTGGTTCTGGTTCTGCACTGCAAAAACTCAAAATCTTTCCAAGAATATTTGTCTTATTTCTTGTCAAAATGTCTCATTTCTAGTCCAAACTAATCTCTTTCCACTTAAAATAAGACTCATCACCTAACAATGAACTTGTTTTTAGATCATTTTCACTTGTTTCAAACTAATTTTCACTTGAAATAAGTAGAAAAATCTGCCAGTGAAAGGAAGTTTTTTGTGCTTGTAATAAGAAAGAAAAACTTGCTCCATTGTCAGATTTTTCTACTTATTTCAAGTGAAAATTAGTTTGAAACAAGTGAAAATGATCTAAAAACAAGTTCATTTTTAGGTGATGGGTCTTATTTTAAGTGGAAAGAGATTAGTTTTGACTAGAAATAAGACATTTTGACAAGAAATGAGACAAATATTCTTGGAAAGATTTTGAGTTTTTGCAGTGTGCTCCTGGTCCTGGTTCTGGTTCTGGTCTCAGACTCACGGTCTCTGGCTGCCGGCCTCTGGCTCTGCTCCCTCAGTGCGACGCTGCCGTTGTCGCTGGACGTGTTGCTGTTCTGGCGGCTGACCGAGCTGCTGCTGCTGCCGGCGGCGGCGGCGGCGGCTGCAGCGGGCGCTCTGGCGAACGGTTTAGCGGGCTCGGCCATGGGCGGAGGCAACGGCGGCGTGGGCAGCCGGTTGGGGGCCGGCGGCGGCGGCGTGGGGGCCGGGGGCATCGGGGTCGCCGCCGCTTTACTGGGGATGTAGTCGGTCCGGGTGGTCTGTTTCTAAAGGAGAGAGGAGTTTTATTTTGAAAGGGAAGGAGACTGCACTGCAAAAACTCAAAATCTTTCCAAGAATATTTGTCTTCTTTCTTGTCAAAATGTCTCATTTTTAGTCAAAACTAATCTCTTTCCACTCAAAATAAGACTCATCACCTAAAAATGAACTTGTTTTTAGATCATTTTCACTTGTTTCAATCAAATTTTCACTTGAAATAAGTAGAAAAATCTGCCAGTGAAAGCAAGTTGTTTGTGCTTGTAATAAGAAAGAAAAACTTGCTCCACTATCAGATTTTTCTACTTATTTCAAGTGAAAATTAGTTTGAAACAAGTGAAAATGATCTAAAAACAAGTTAATTTTTAGGTGATGAGTCTTATTTTAAGTGGAAAGAGATTAGTTTTGACTAGAAATGAGACATTTTGACAAGAAATAAGAGAAATATTCTTGGTAAGATTTTCAGTTTTTTGCAGTGTGAGCTGCTTCCTGTTTGAGACTCAGAGCTAAAACTGTTGTTGTGTTTTACCTCGTTCAACTCTCCCAGTAATTGCTGCCGTCGTTAAAAACAAACATGGAGGTGATGAGACGGTGAAACAAACAAACAAACAAACATCTAAAGGGATAGTTCAACATTTTGTCAAATTGGCCCATTACCATAATCCCTATAGTCATAGCAGTAGGTTCGTTACCTTTAATTGTCGGTGCAAGCTGTTTTTAGAACAGCGGAGCAGAGCCGTGAGCTGCTCAGAGCTACGCTACAGAGGCTCATTATGGGATTTCTTGGTTTCCCTCATCAAACTCATCAAATACACAATCCAACAACTCCACAACGCTCTGGTGGACAAGTTGTGAGCTGCACATTCACCACGCTATGAGATAATAACACAACGTTACCACACAGAGTTGTTTTAGAGGGAAATACAGAGACTGTTGATGAAAAACTGTCCCTGAAGGCAACGTGCATCAGTGGTTTTACATGAATTTCCCTCTAAAACAACTCTGTGTGGTAACGTTGTGTTATTATCTCATAGCGTGGTGAATGTGCAGCTCACAACTTGTCCACCAGAGCGTTGTGGAGTTGTTGGATTGTGTATTTGATGAGTTTGATGAGGGAAACCAAGAAATCCCATAATGAGCCTCCGTAGCGTAGCTCTGAGCAGCTCACGGCTCTGCTCCGCCGTTCTAAAAATAGCTTGCACCGACAATTAAAGGTAACGAACCTACTGCTATGACTATGGAGATTATGGTAATGGGCCAGTTTGACTAAATGTTGAACTATCCCTTTAACTCCTCAACAAACTCACTGCAAAAGAAAAACTACCTGATCTACCTGAGGTCAGATCTACGGTGGCCCCCGACGGTCAAATCACATGTTATTGATCACATGGACTGTTAGCTTAGCATTAGCTGGTGACACTTGTGTTGTGTTGTGAGTTTTTGTGATGAAGCGGCGGTGATTTGACCCTCCTGGCCACCGTAGCTCCTCCTGACTGAACTCCACACACTAACTGACCACAGCAGAGAAACAGAAACTAGAGCCGGAGGTTTGATCCAATCAGATCAGCTCTACACGCTGCTAGGTCGCTACGTCGCTACTGAAGCTCCTCCTACCTTAAACAACTCAAACTCCTTCTTTGGCATCATGAGCTTTAACCGGACGAAGATTCAATGGAAACAGAGACGACGTTAAAAACAAACACACAACATGACGTGAAGAGGTGCAGGTGAGCGGTTAGCAGTTAGCGTTAGCGGTTAGCGTTAGCAGTTAGCGTTAGCGTTAGCCTCCTACCTGGATGGTGTGGCTGTAGATCGGTTCTCCGCGGCCGGTGATGTCCACCGCTTTGGTCGCCTCCAGGATGTTGTTTGGCACGTAGCCCGAAGCGCCGCAGCCGTTAAGAACCTTCCACCACTGCTTCCTGTCGTCCAGCACCTGTCAGACGAGACTCAGGTCACAAACGGGCACAGGGAACCAGTTCAAACCAGATAAAACCAGTTCAGACCAGATAAAACAATTTCAAACCAGATAAAACCAGTCCACACCAGTTTAAACCAGATAAAACCAGTTTAAACCACCAGATAAAACCAGGTCAAACCAGTTTGAACCAGCTCAAACCAGTTTAAACCAGATAAAACCAGGTCAAACTAGTTTGAACCAGCTCAAACCAGTTTAAATCAGATAAAACCAGTTCAGACCAGATAAAACAATTTCAAACCAGTTTAAACCAGATAAAACCAGTTTGAACCAGTTCACACCAGTTTGAACCAGCTCAAACCAGTTTAAACCAGATAAAACCAGTTCAGACCAGATAAAACAATTTCAAACCAGTTTAAACCAGATAAAAACCAGTCCACACCAGTTTAAACCAGATAAAACCAGTTCACACCAGTTTGAACCAGTTCACACCAGTTTAAACCACCAGATAAAACCAGGTCAAACCAGTTTGAACCAGCTCAAACCAGTTTAAACCAGATAAAACCAGGTCAAACTAGTTTGAACCAGCTCAAACCAGTTTAAACAAGATAAAACCAGTTCAGACCAGATAAAACAATTTCAAACCAGTTTAAACCAGATAAAACTAGGTCAAACCAGTTTAAACCAGATAAAAACCAGTTTGAACCAGCTCAAACCAGTTTAAACCAGATAAAACCAGGTCAAACTAGTTTGAACCAGATAAAACCAGGTCAAACTAGTTTAGACCAGATAAAACCAGTTCGCACCAGTTTAAACCAGATAAAACCATTTCAAACCAGCAAATAAAACCAGGTTAAACCAGTTTGAACCAGCTCAAACCAGATAAAATCAGGTCAAACCACATAAAACCACTTTGATACCAGTTTAAAACGGTTTAAACCACCAGATAAAACCAGGTCAAACCAGTTCACAGGGGAAACAAGTCGATCAGATTATTGACGACATGATTTTATTTATTGTTTTTAGTGTTTATAACTGTGAGAATCAAAGTAATGTTGTTTAATCAATAAACTAATTATAATTAAAACGTGTTCATGTTAATTAAGTGAAGGAGCTCGTTACCTCGACAACCTCGTCCTTCAGCACCGACAGCTCCGTGTTGTTTCTCGCCACAAAGTCGTATTTTGATTTGGCAAAGAGTTTCGTTTGGCCTCGAGCGTCTTCATCAAAACTCCTGAAATACAGTTTATACACGTATATATACATACATATCATATATTATATATACATAATGGATAAATACACACATCATATACATCATATGTCACAGCTGATCATCACAGTTATTAAATCTGAGTAGAAATGTAAATAACATCAAATCTACAAAAACTGAATCAAGAGAAGAATTTATCAAAACTAAAAAAAACTACTGATCAATAATTTAAAGTTGAGAAAACAACAAATAACTGATTTTAGATTCAGATTTTTCCTCCATGATGATGAACTGATCAAACACAAACCAAAAAACAAACAAGAAATTGAAGAACTTTTCCCACAATAAAACAACACACACACACACACTGATCTGTGATCTGTTGTAACTCTGCGGCCGTGGAGAAGAGTCCCGACACAGGAAGTGGAAAATGAAATTTAAAAAGACGTGAATCAGAAGAAAAACAGAGACAATCAGTTAAAAAGAGAAAAATTTAAGAAATTTGAATAAAAATAGAAATTAAAGTTTGACAGAGGAACCAGAGATGAAAGAGTTTTATAGAAGACGAAGAAAAATGAAGAATGGGAATAAATATCTATTCTCATTATTATTATTATTATATTATTAATGTGTTGAAATGTGTTAATCCTGGTTCAACTGCCACTCACAAGGTTCTTATCAGTATTATTGTTGATATTATTAATATTATTAACATTATTAATATCACTATCATCATTATTATTATTATTATTATTATTAATATAACAACTATCATTAATATCATAATTATTTTCATCAATGAATGTCAGTACACTGCAAAAACTCAAAATCTGACCAAGAATATTTGTCTTGTTTCTAGTCAAAATGTCATTTCTAGTCCAAACAAATCAAATTATACTCAAAATAAGACTCATCACATTAAAAAGCAGCTTGTTTTTAGACACTTTTTACTTCTTTCAAGCAGATTTTCACTTGAAATAAGTAGAAAAATCTGATAGTGGAGCAAGTTTTTCTTTCTTATTACAAGCACAAAAAACTTGCTTTCACTGGCAGATTATTTCAAGTGAAAATTAGTTTGAAACAAGTGAAAATGATCTAAAAACAAGTTATTTTAATTGGAAAGAGATTAGTTTTGACTAGAAATGAGACATTTTGACAAGAAATAAGACAAATATTCTTGGAGTGTAATGTAATTTTGCAGTGTAATGTTCAGTTTGAGGGTCTGAACATGAACTATATAAAGATTCTGTTTCTGTGTCTCTGTGGTAACTGTGGTAACGAGCGCTGTGATCCAATCAGAACGCGGCGGCGGCGGCGGGACCGGTTCTCCACGGCGACCGGACGTGACCAGGCTGGTTACCGGTCCACGTGGCGGCTGACGGCGTGTTTGAACGCAGCCACGGCCGCGTCCTGATCCAGGATCTGCATCCGCTTGTAGGAGGAGTTGGAGAGGGAGGCGTACCCGTCTGCCGCAGGAAACCGCTGCACCGCCGCCGGCTGCACGCACACAGAGGGGGTTAATCAGTTAATCAATCAACCAATCAGTGATCAATAATCTACACTGCAAAAACTCAAAATCTTTCCAAGAATATTTGTCTTATTTCTTATCAAAATGTCTCATTTCTAGTCAAAACTAATCTCTTTCCACTTAAAATGAGACTCATCACTTAAGAATTTACTTGTTTTTAGATCATTTTCACTTGTTTCAAACTAATTTTCACTTGAAATAAGTAGAAAAATCTGCCAGTGAAAGCAAGTTTTTTGTGTTTGTAATAAGAAAGAAAAACTTGCTCCACTATCAATTTTTTCTACTTATTTCAAGTGAAAATCTGCTTGAAAGAAGTAAAAAGTGTCTAAAAACAAGCTGCTTTTTATGTGATGAGTCTGATTTTAAGTGGAATTAGATTTGTTTTGACTAGAAATAAGGCAAATGTTCTTGGTAAGATATTAAGTTTTTGCAGTGTATAGTCAACTAGAGCACTGTAAAAGAGAGTAACGACACCACCAGAGACTCCTGTGGTAAGGGTTTTGCGCCTCCAAGTGGCAGCACTGCAAAAACTCAAAATCTTTCCAAGAATATTTGTCTTATTTCTTGTCAAAATGTCTCATTTCTAGTCAAAACTAATCTCTTTCCGCTTTAAATAAGACTCATCACCTAAAAATTAACTTGTTTTTAGATCATTTTCACTTGTTTCAAACTAATTTTCACTTGAAATAAGTAGAAAAATCTGCCAGTGAAAGTAAGTTTTTTTGTGCTTGTAATAAGAAAAACTTGCTCCACTGTCAGATTTGAAAATCTGCTTGAAAGAAGTAAAAAGTGTCTAAAAACAAACTACTTTTTAATGTGATGAGTCTTATTTTAAGTAGAATGAGATTTGTTTTGACTAGAAATAAGACAAATATTCTTGGTAAGAGTTTGAGTTTTTGCAGTGAGGATATGGGTATTGCAAAAGCGTTTTTTTTTACTCTCCTATGTGTTAAAGGGACAACTAGGAGTTTTGTAAAAGCGAAGTGTTTCCTCACTACATTTATGAGCCTCTGCACCGTGAAATTCTTTGACCGGTGCAAGACAGACTCATGTTTTCATTCATCAAGAATTAAAGTCAGAGGTTGGAAGACGATCACATACCGTCGTAGTTCCCACCATAAACGGAGATTCATACGGCGGCGTTATTCTCATGACTCGCCACGAAACCGAAAGTAAAGAAACGCTGGTCGGCTCGCCCAGCATTTCCACCACCACTAATAATAACAAAATAACCATAGAGACAAAACCATAGATTTATCTAAAATGGACCATTAACAAGTGGTAACGGAGATTCATCCACATTAATATCAGACTTTTTATAACCAAATAGAAACTCCTCGTTGTCCCTTTAATATTTTTTCTGTAAAGGATCCTCAATGATGCTATTAACGTGGGTGATCTATAAATGTCCTTAAATGATTGAAAACACCACACTGCTCATTCACCAACAATGCAGAGATGTCAGTTCTTTTGCAAAACCCATATTCCTCCACCAGGAGGCGCTGCCATTGGACCAATGCTGTCGTTAGTTACTCTCTTCTCCAGCTGCTCTATACTCAACGCCAGCGAGTCCTCTAGTCCTCTAGTCCTCTAGTCCTCTAGTCCTCTAGTCCTCTAGTCCTCTAGTCCTCCGCTCCTCTAGTCCTCTAGTCCTCTAGTCCTCTAGTCCTCTAGTCCTCCGCTCCTCTAGTCCTCTAGTCCTCTAGTCCTCTAGTCCTCTAGTCCTCCGCTCCTCTAGTCCTCTAGTCCTCTAGTCCTCTAGTCCTCCGCTCCTCTAGTCCTCTAGTCCTCTAGTCCTCCGCTCCTCTAGTCCTCTAGTCCTCTAGTCCTCTAGTCCTCCGCTCCTCTAGTCCTCTAGTCCTCTAGTCCTCTAGTCCTCTAGTCCTCCGCTCCTCTAGTCCTCTAGTCCTCTAGTCCTCCGCTCCTCTAGTCCTCTAGTCCTCTAGTCCTCTAGTCCTCTAGTCCTCTAGTCCTCCGCTCCTCTAGTCCTCTAGTCCTCTAGTCCTCTAGTCCTCTAGTCCTCTAGTCCTCTAGTCCTCTAGTCCTCCGCTCCTCTAGTCCTCTAGTCCTCCGCTCCTCTAGTCCTCTAGTCCTCTAGTCCTCTAGTCCTCTAGTCCTCCGCTCCTCTAGTCCTCTAGTCCTCTAGTCCTCTAGTCCTCTAGTCCTCCGCTCCTCTAGTCCTCTAGTCCTCTAGTCCTCTAGTCCTCTAGTCCTCTAGTCCTCTAGTCCTCCGCTCCTCTAGTCCTCTAGTCCTCTAGTCCTCTAGTCCTCCGCTCCTCTAGTCCTCTAGTCCTCTAGTCCTCTAGTCCTCCGCTCCTCTAGTCCTCTAGTCCTCTAGTCCTCTAGTCCTCTAGTCCTCCGCTCCTCTAGTCCTCCGCTCCTCTAGTCCTCTAGTCCTCTAGTCCTCTAGTCCTCTAGTCCTCCGCTCCTCTAGTCCTCTAGTCCTCTAGTCCTCTAGTCCTCTAGTCCTCTAGTCCTCCGTCCTCACCTCCAGTCTCATCTGCAGCTCCTCTTGTCTCTGGACCTCGGCGTTGGTCAGACTCTCGGCGAGCTGCGTTAGCTCCGCCCCCCGGCTCAGAGGCCCCGCCCCCAACGCAGGAGGTTCCCACCCGTCACGAAACCTCATCGGACACGCAGGGAAGTAGTGATCCTTGGGCCACTCCAGCCTGGTCGCCACGGAAACAACGTTAGAGTCAGAGAAACACAGACACAACTCATCAGATACAGAAATATGAGTTAAACAGGTGTCTGTGTTCATGTGTGTCTTTACTTTACTTTATTAGTTTATTTAGTCGGGACAATGCATATTAATGAACAGTGAGTACCAGAGTACCCACAGTAAATACACCGGATTTAGCACATGTGTTAAATTACATCCGTAGTCCCCAAAACAATACAACAACTAACATAAAAAGTCCAAAAACGGAGGACCAGTAGATAGGAAAAGTACATACATAGTTACAGGGTTGGACATGATTGTCATGATCTGTCTTCACATGTGTCTGTGTTCACATGTGTCTGTGGTAACTGACATGCTGTATAGATGCTGTATAGATGCCGTGTACAGTTATATAAATATCTATTTTTCTTTTATAAAGAAGCATTTTATTCCCTCATTCTGGGGAAGACGTACCAGTATAAAACAATAAACATTCCCCAGTGCAGTCATGTTTCAGTTGCAATGTCCATTTGTTCATTTAAATTTAAATACAACAATATCTCTACTCTCCACAAATCACTGGGCAACATCTCTCACACACACACATTCACAGAAATAATCATGTCTTTACAAAGACATGTAAAGTACGTCTTCCCCAGAACGAGGGAATAAATCATCTGATTGGTCGTCTGACCTGCACTTGGTCCATCCGTCTCCCAGGGCGACCCACAGGTGTCTCTCCTCGGCCGTCCCGGCGGCGTGCAGGAAGTCGATGGCGTCCTTGGTGAGCAGAGGAACCACCACGCTGCGCGCCAAGTCCACGCTGCCCGCCGCCTGGATCACCTGAGGGAGGGGGCGGAGTCACACACAGATCACCTACGGTTTCAAACCCTATATAGGCTACAGCAGTGGTTCCCAACCTGGGGGGCCAAAGATCCAGGGGGGGTCGCGAAGCCCTCTTGATTTTAAGGGGTTTAATAATTTTAATGTAATTAAAATGTTAAATAAATGAGTCGGCTAAGCATTTAATTCATATGTGACAAAATCAACTAAATTCAAGGGCCACATGAAACATTTATTTGTGTATTTAAATAGATAAACAAATAAATGATAGGCCTATATCAATAGACACAGTCGGCAAGCAAGGAAACGTCACTTCCGGTTAGGGCCGTGGGGGAAAACAAACCGTGTCCCCCATACACACTCATGCAAAAAGGCGGCATTTTAAACCTTTGTCAAAGGCTTTTTCGCCGTCCTGTCTTAGTTTTAATCACATGTATATGCTGACAAAGAGCTATATATTAGAAAACTCATCACAAACTTTATATTTTAAGATGTACGGACAGCAATCGACCCAGATCGTGATGAGTTTTCTAATATATAGCTCTTTGTCAGCATATACATGTGATTAAAACTAAGACAGGACGGCGAACAAGCGTTTGACAAAGGTTTAAAATGCCGCCTTTTTGCATGAGTGTGTATGGGGAAAACGGTTTGTTTTCCCCCACGGCCCTAACCAGAAGTGACGTTTCCTTGCTTGCCGTCTGTGTCTATAGATGATTGAATATCAACAGTTTTAAAACATTAAATACATAATATACAGCAGGGCAATATCAGGCACAATGAATTTGAAAAGCAGCATGGAACAATGAGAAAAAACCTGTTTAAATTACAACATATTCTTCAGAACTTGTACTTTTAAAAACAGAATTATGTTTTTAAAAGTACAAGTTCTGAAGAAATATGTTGTAATCATACACAGGTTCTCCTGATTGTTTGTTCCATGCTGTTATTAAATTACTGAAATATAATAAAGTATTTCATGTAAAAGAAGTTATGATGTTCCTTATTTTATTTTATTTTACATCGGGGGGGGGGCACCAAAGTTTTCAATGGTAAAAATATGGGTCCCTTAAGAAAAAGGTTGGGAACCACTGGGCTACAGTATATATAATATCTCGTACCTTATTTTCATTGTCTCTACTTGTTATTGATTACTCCGTTTTCTATCTCTTCATTTTGTTCATATAACATCGATTATGTTTATGTTTGCATATCTCCTTCTTTTTCAATGTTTATTTGTTAGCCTTTGAAATCTAAATTGCTTGTATTTATTGAAAGGGGTGGAACTCTTGTACGAGCACATTGGGCATGGACATGAACATGAAGAAGAAGAAGAAGAAGAGGAACTGACCATCCTGAGGGGACTGAACAGGAAGTGGACCAGATCCACAGCGCTCGGGTTCTGGATGTGTTCCCTCAGCTTCCCCTGGAGACCAGGACCAGGAGAGACCAGGAGAGACCAGATTAGATTAGATTAGATCATATATGAGGAAATTCAACACATGTGTTAAAAGGGATAGTTCACCCAAAGTTTAAATTTCCCTCATGATCTACTACCCCCCCTCATGTGGACTAAGGGCTGGGAGAAGTTTCAGAGTCCTCCGTGGCTTCTCTGAGTTACAGGGGGTCTCGGCGTAGCAGTGCATGTCCATATGATGGTTGCTAATGGATACCAACTGTCTTCGTAACAAAAAGACACACCAAAAAACATCCAGATACCTCCATGCTGCTCGTATGTAATGTCCCATAGTGTCTCAAGTCTTGTGAGATTTGCACTGACGCCGGCAAAGCAGTGAACTGAGACACTGGGAGCTTCTGCTACAAACAAGCTTAAAATATAGACTTATTTAATTTTTTTCGGAACAATTTCTCCTGTCGGGGCTTCAATACAAGAGGGACATTACATACGAGCAGCATGGAGGTATTTGGATGTTTTTTGGTGTGTCTTTTTGTTATGAAGACAGTTGGTATCCATTTGCAACCGTTATATTGACATGCACTGCTACGCCGAGACCCCCTGTAACTCAGAGAAGCCACGGAGGACTCTGAAACTTCTCCCAGCCCTTAGTCCACATGAGGGGGAGGAGATAATTTTGAGTGAACTATCCCTTTAAGATGAAGATGAAGATGAAGATGGAGATGAAGATGAGGAAGATGGCCGTACCAGCTGGTTGAAGGCGTGTTTGAACTTCTGCAGACAGTCGACGAACTCGTCCTCAGTGGGAGGTTTGGAGCGCAGAGTGAGGACGCCCTCTGGTGGACGAGGACAACAACACACCGTCAGGTTACACACACACACACACACACACTGACACACACACACACACACACACACACACACACACACACACACACACACACTGACACCCAAACACTAGGAGGCAGCACAGACTCACAGAGCGTCTGCTGGGACCTGAACGCAGCATCGGCGTTAGTTTATATTCTGATTATTAAACTGGTTTCTGCAAAAACTCTAAATCTTTGCAAGAATATTTGTCTTATTTCTTGTCAAAATGTCTCAATTCTATTTAAAACTAATCTTTTTCCACTTAAAATAAGACTCATCACCTTAAAAATCAACTTGTTTTTAGATCATTTTCACTTGTTTCAAACTAATTTTCACTTGAAATAAGTAGAAAAATCTGCCAGTGAAAGTAAGTTTTTTGTGCTTGTAATAAGAAAGAAAAACTTGCTCCACTATCAGATTTTTCTACTTATTTCAAGTGAAAATCTAGCCTGACCATCCAGACTACATCATTAACATGTCTAGTCTGGCAACGAGCGGTAGACCTCGGCTCAGTCCAGGGGGATGAAGGCTGTCTTTCAAACTGCCTCTGCACCAATAGGGTAGCGCTACGACCAATCAGAGCAAAGAGCAGGATGACGTTAGCCTGACGAACCAATTAAAATGTATGTCGTCATGGCGTTAAGCCGCCCAACGACTCTCTGAACAGATAGAGCGCTGTGATTGGTCAACACAAACGGTGTTCAAGACTCAAAAAGTTCCTATGGCTCGTTTCTAGACCCACCTACGGAGCAAAGAGATTTGCTGCCGCTAGGGGGCAGATAGATTTATAGGGTAAGAAAAAGGTCTCATTTCTATTTAAAACTCATCTTTTTCCACTTAAAATACGACTCATCACCTTAAAAGAGATCATTAGATCATTTTCACTTGTTTCAAACACATTTTCACTTGAAATAAGTAGAAAAATCTGCCAGTGAAAGTTGTTTGTGTTTGTAATAAGAAAGAAAAACTTGCTCCACTATCAGATTTTTCTACTTATTTCAGGTGAAAATCTGCTTGAAAGAAGTAAAAAGTGTCTAAAAACAAGCTGCTTTTTATGTGATGAGTCTTATTTTAAGTAGAATGAGATTTGTTTTGACTAGAAATGACATTTTGACTAGAAAAATGTCATCAATCAATAACTTATTAGTCAGTTTTATTAATAGCCTATAGCCTAATGAAATATTCATCAATTAACGATCAATTAGCCTATTACACTGCAAAAACTCAAAATCTTACCAAGAATATTTGTCTTATTTCTAGTCAAAACAAATCTCATTCTACTTAAAATAAGACTCTTCACATTAAAAAGCAGCTTGTTTTAGACACTTTTTACTTCTTTAAAGCAGATTTTCACTTGAAATAAGTAGAAAAATCTGATAGTGGAGCAAGTTTTTTGTGCTTGTAATAAGGAAGAAAAACTTGCTCCACTATCAGATTTTTCTACTTATTTCAAGTGAAAATCTGCTTGAAAGAAGTAAAAAGTGTCTAAAAACAAGCTGCTTTTTAATGTGATGAGTCTTATTTTAAGTAGAATGAGATTAGTTTTGACTAGAAATAGAAGGTATTTGAGTTTTTGCAGTGCAGGATCGGGGTCGTCTCACCTCCCGGTCCTCTCTTCTTGCCCTTCTTGGCCTTCTTCCTCCTCCCCAGCTCGGTGAAGGCCTCGGCAGCTTTCTGCAGTTTGGTGACGAAGGCTTCGACGTCGTCCAGAAGGTGGTTCAGGATTTGCTGCCGGGACAGAAACAACAGAACTAAAAGTTTCAATGTTTCAATGTTTCAGTGTTTCAATGTTTCAATGCTTCAATGTTTCAATGTTTCAATGTTTCAATGCTTCAATGTTTCAATGTTTCAATGCTACAATGCTTCAATGTTTCAATGTTTCAATGTTTCAATGTTTCAATGCTTCAATGCTTCAATGCTACAATGCTTCAATGTTTCAATGTTTCAATGTTTCAGTGTTTCAATGTTTCAATGCTTCAATGTTTCAATGCTTCAATGTTTCAATGTTTCAATGTTTCAATGCTTCAATGTTTCAATGTTTCAATGCTACAATGCTTCAATGTTTCAATGTTTCAATGTTTCAATGCTTCAATGCTTCAATGTTTCAATGCTTCAATGTTTCAGTCTTTCAGTGTTTCAATGTTTCAATGTTTCAACGTTTCAACGTTTCAACGCTTCAACGTTTCAACGTTTCAACGCTTCAACGCTTCAACGTTTCAGCGTTTCAATGTTTCAATGCTTCAATGCTTCAATGCTTCAATGTTTCAATGCTTCAATGTTTCAATGTTTCAATGTTTCAATGTTTCAATGTTTCAATGCTTCAACGTTTCAGCGTTTCAATGTTTCAATGCTTCAATGCTTCAATGCTTCAATGTTTCAATGCTTCAATGTTTCAATGTTTCAATGTTTCAATGTTTCAACGTTTCAACGCTTCAACGCTTCAACGTTTCAACGCTTCAACGTTTCAACGTTTCAGTGTTTCAGTGTTTCAATGTTTCAATGCTTCAATGCTTCAATGTTTCAATGCTTCAATGTTTCAATGTTTCAGTGTTTCAATGCTTCAATGTTTCAATGCTTCAATGTTTCAATGTTTCAATGCTTCAATGTTTCAATGTTTCAATGCTTCAATGTTTCAACGTTTCAGTGTTTCAATGTTTCAATGCTTCAATGTTTCAATGTTTCAATGCTTCAATGTTTCAATGTTTCAATGCTTCAATGTTTCAATGTTTCAATGCTTCAATGTTTCAATGCTTCAATGCTTCAATGTTTCAATGCTTCAATGTTTCAATGCTTCAATGTTTCAATGTTTCAATGCTTCAATGTTTCAGTGCTTCAATGCTTCAATGTTTCAATGTTTCAATGTTTCAGTGCTTCAATGTTTCAATGTTTCAATGTTTCAGTGCTTCAATGCTTCAGTGTTTCAATGTTTCAATGCTTCAATGCTTCAATGTTTCAATGCTTCAATGCTTCAATGTTTCAATGCTTCAATGTTTCAATGCTTCAATGCTTCAATGCTTCAATGTTTCAATGTTTCAATGTTTCAGTGTTTCAATGTTTCAATGCTTCAATGCTTCAGTGTTTCAATGCTTCAATGTTTCAATGTTTCAATGTTTCAATGTTTCAATGCTTCAATGCTTCAATGTTTCAATGTTTCACCTTCAGCTGCGTCGGTTGTTAATGATTACACATGAAGCAACAGAGTGTGTGTGTGTGTGTGTGTGCGCGTGTGTGTGTGTGTGTGTGTGTGTGTGTGTGCGCGTGTGTGTGTGTGTGTGTGTGTGTGTGTGTGTGTGTGACCTCGGCAGCTGTTCTCAGATCAGATCCACTCACCACGTCTCTGTCCACTCGGGCCGCCGTCATCTCCACGGCAACGTCCTCGTCCTCCGAGAGACGCCGCTGCTTCTCGTCTGAGACAACAAACACACACAAATATACACACACATATATACACAAATACACACAAATATACACAAATATACACAATACAGGTTAGATTTAGTTTTTGTTTCTACACTTCTTCTTTTTTTTCTTCATATAATATTGAAAAATCTGTTTCTAAACTCACTGAAGTCGTAGAAAAACTGTTCTTAAGATGAATCAAATTAAAGATCTGACCTTCTAAGCAGTGCTTGGAAAGTGAGTAAAGGGCCATTGCAACACATATATTACAGTTTTAAGGTCAAATCTTCTATATAACTCTGTCATTTTGAGGCAGAAAACACGTTTCACTGTAACAAGAGGAGCTGGAATCAGTTTGTCAGGTGTAAAACTCAATATAGAATGTGTTGCAATGTCCCTTTACTCATTTTCAAGTGGTAAAAAGTACTGGTTAAGGTTACATCAATAAAAACTATTTGTATAAATAATCAAATATATGTTATTTATTTATTACACAGTAGCTATATAACCAATAATAACATTAACATTACATTATATTCATATTTATGTGAATTTGTGTAATTATATTATTACATTATTATAATAATTTAACTCTAGAAAATATAATTTTACAGACCAAACTACATAATTTCAGCTTTTAGTTTGTTAGAATGTGAAATTATTTATTACTGTGAGTTTTAGTTTAAGTCTAGTCTAGTCTAGTTTAGTTTAGTTTAGTTTAGTTTAGTTTAGTTTAGTTTAGTTTAGTTTAGTTCAGTTCAGTTTAGTTTAGTTCAGTTTAGTTCCTACTTTAGTTTTAGTTTAGTTTAGTTTTAGTTTTGTAAGCTCCTCCCATGTGGTGACATCACTCACAGTCTTGCTGCTCATTGGTCCAGGCCGACCAGGCGGCGGCGCGGCTCTTCACGTCCACCTGACTGGAGGTGAGCGGGGGCTCGGGGGCGGGGGCCGGGGGGGGCGGGGGGATGAGACCGTCGCTCTTCAGGATCATCCTGCAGACAGGAAGTGGAACAGGAAGTGGAACAGGTGTAACGGCCAATCAAAAACAAAGAAAAACACGCACTCTCCAACAAAACTCTCAGGAACAAACTAAAGAGGTGCACGGCCAAAAGATCAACTTAAAGAAACAGAAGAAAGGCCAGCAGCACTCGTGTCCTTCTCATTGTCCTTTATTACAAACTGCGTCGGCGCTTAACATACACAGACCGGTTTGGACAACGTCTTCCTCAGTGTGCAAAATTCTTACTTTACTTTACTTTATTTGTTTATTTGACTGGGACAGTGCACATCAATGTACATATAAAAACATGTAAATGTGCCGGATTATAGCATCGATGCTAATTTCCATCCGGAGTCCCAGAACATAAATACAATACAGTAACAGGGGAACACAGATATATACACGACATGACGAAGTAGACAACAAGGTAAAAAACAGGTCAGATAATCAGGCCAGTAATGGAACCTGGACAGTTTGGGAAATAAAGTGCAAGGTGCAAAGTGCTGGGCCAAAGTGACAGGTGCTAAAGTGCAGGAGTACATGGGTACCAAGTTGTATTGCACGGTGCCCTAAAGTGCACTCAGTTTAAAGTGCCAGGTGTATTGCATAGCATAGCGCATCGGATTAAAGTAAAAGTAAAAATTAAAGAATGACATGGTATGTTATCTACATATTATAGCAACTAAACAATCTATCCATCCATGTTTCCATTGCCGGTCTCACTCAAGCACTGCAGGTATTACACAACTGCACCCTGACTTATTATTGCACACGAACCATCCAATTCAGCAGGAAGTGATGCATTTAAATACTCACAGGTGTGGTTAATCGATCAGTATTAACATTCGAGACAAATAACAAATTACATTACATAATAATTACATTATTATAAAGGGATGAATGAGGAGTTATTGTTGGGATGCTTTCTATAATATGTGTCAGTAAAGTTTTCTATTATGTGCATATTGGTGGTAAAGTTTTCTATAATGTGCATGGTGTGGAGTCTCATGGAGTATATTCTGGATTCTGTATTTTGTGGCTTGATGTAGGGCTTTAATCTGGTAGTTCATTCATTATGATACTGGATGTTCATTTTTATTTTGATACTGGATGAGTATTATGTTATATATATAGAGGGAGTTACAGCTTTTCCAGCGCTTTATGTTTTCACTGTGCTGTTGTGCTCTGTCTCCTTTTATTGTAATGGCTGACTGCATTTTTTAATGGGTCTATTTACCTGTGGATTTACCTATAATATTTGAGATGTCTGCGTTGTTGAATATTTGTTATATTTTTCTATATATTGTTACATTTTTCTACATATTTCTATTTTTCTAATGTCTGTAATTTGTTATTTGTCTCGAATGTTAATACTGATCAATTAAGTGATTAACCACACCTGTGAGTATTTAAATGCATCACTTCCTGTTGAATTTTGCACACTGAGGAAGACGTTGTCCAAACCGGTCTGTGCATGTTAAGCGCCGACGCAGTTTGCAATAAAGGACAATGAGAAGGACACGAGTGCTGCCAATCAGCTTGCAGCAGCAGCAGAGCGGTGTTTAACAGCCAATCAGCTTGCAGCAGCAGAGCGGTGTTTAACAGCCAATCAGCTTGCAGCAGCAGCAGAGCGGTGTTTAACAGCCAATCAGAGCGGTGCTTAACGACGGTGCTTAACGACGGTGAGTCTCACTTCAGAGTCTCCGGTCTCTTCTTCACTTTTCCTCCTTTGGCATCGGTCATGGCACTGTCGATGTCGGCGTGGATCAGGTTGGCCTGCGGGACAAAAGACACCACGGTTACCACGGTTACCACGGTTACCACTCTCGAGCTAAGCTTTACTTTAGTTTAGTTTAGTTTATTGTCACTACTGTGTCAATTACAAGTAATTACAGTGAAAGACCCAAAAATATATCCCATTTATACGCATATTAATTATTTTTCTCATGTGAATAGGGTAACATTTTTTAACCTTTAGATATCTCCATGAAAATTACTGAGGTGATTACTGACATTAAGACAAACAAAAAATGTATTACAAGTTTTTTGAAATTCTTTGTTATCAAATACACAATCCAACAACTCCAAATCCATGAGTTTGATGATGAGGGAAACCAAGAAATCCCATAATGAGCCTCCGTAGCGTAGCTCTGAGCAGCTCACTGCTCTGCTCCTCCGTTCTAAAAACAGCTTGCACCGACAATTAAAGGTAACAAACCTACTGCTATGACTATAGGGATTATGGCAATGGGCCAGTTTGACTAAATGTTGAACTATCCCTTTCATTTCTTCTTAACTTCTGATTGTAACTGTGTAATGCGGTGGTTCTCAACGTGGGGTCTGAGAGATGTGAAGGGGGTCCCTGATGTTTTCTTGAAATTTTACCACTTTTTCTAGATTTTTTTTTTAACTTTCTTTTTGAGAAATGTTACCACTTTTTTCTAGAAAACCTTTAACTTTTTTTTATTTTTATTTTTAACATTTTTTAAGAGAGATTATACCACTTTTTTTGAGAAATTTTTTACAGTTTTTTTTTTTTTTAACTTTTTTTTTTTTTGAGAATTTTTACCACTTCTTCCTAGAAATGTTTTTTTTTTTTAACATTCTGTTTATTGAATTTTTCCATATTCAAGACAAGTGTTACAGTGACTTATTGTGAACATATTTTTTTCAACCCGAACCCCCCTAGACATCTTTAAATGTTTTTGGAGAAATTGGACCACTTTTTCCCAGAAATTTCTCTAATATTTCCAAAAATTCACGCCATTGGCCCTAATTTAAATGTATAAAAAAGTAACTTTCTTCAGTCTCAGAACAAATATTTGTGCATTTCTGGTGTTTACGTCTAAATGTGATCCAATGGGGGTCTGAGGTTTAATTTGTGTCAATTTAGGGTCCTTGATGTACAAAAGGTTGAGAAGCACTGGTGTAATGTGACTGCTGTGTGTGTGTGTGATCTAAACAGAGAGCTGTGTGTGTGTGTGTGTGTGTGTGTGTGTACCTTGATGTGGTCACACTGGAACAGGTGCAGGTCTGGTTTGCTCTGCCCCGACTCCTTACAGACCAGAGCCAAGATGGAGTCGTAGCTGCAGGCGTTCATCACGGCCTGGCAGTGCTGCAGCGACGACACCGGGAAGTTCTCCAGCTCGTTCTACAGGAGGAGGAGGAGAGGGAGTTACCATGGGAACCAGCTCACCTATCTGTCAGTACTCCACCCCAGTACTTGACTAAGAGTACAAATACTACTGGTCAAAATTTACTCCGTTACAAGTAAAAGTAGCTCAGTCGACATGTTACTGGAGTAAGAGTAAAAAAGTACTTGCTTTTAACGGGATAGTTCAACATTTAGTCAAATTGGCCCATCACCATAATCCCTATAGTCATAGCAGTAGGTTCGTTACCTTTAATTGTCGGTGCAAGCTGTTTTTAGAACGGCAGAGCAGAGCCGTGAGCTGCTCAGAGCTACGCTACGGAGGCTCATTATGGGATTTCTTGGTTTCCCTCATCATCAAACTCATCAAATACACAATCCAACAACTCCACAACGCTCTGGTGGACAAGTTGTGAGCTGCACATTCACCACGCTATGAGATAATAACACAACGTTACCACACAGAGTTGTTGTAGAGGGAAATTCATGCAAAACCACTGATGCACGTTGCCTTCAGGGACAGTTTTTCATCAACAGTCTCTGTATTTCCCTCTAAAACAACTCTGTGTGGTAACGTTGTGTTATTATCTCATAGCGTGGTGAATGTGCAGCTCACAACTTGTCCACCAGAGCGTTGTGGAGTTGTTGGATTGTGTATTTGATGAGTTTGATGATGAGGGAAACCAAAGAAATCCCATAATGAGCCTCCGTAGCGTAGCTCTGAGCAGCTCACGCCTCTGCTCCGCCGTTCTAAAAACAGCTTGCACCGACAATTAAAGGTAACGAACCTACTGCTATGACTATAGGGATTATGGCAATGGGCCAATTTGACAAAATGTTGAACTATCCCTTTAAATGTACTTAAGTCAAAGTCAGAGTCAGAGTAAATGTCTTATTCTCCACATCAATGAATGACTCTAATAGTTTGTAAATGAATGTAAGGAGCTTTTAACTCTTGTTAGTGAGAATGAACTCTTTGCTGCTCAGCTGCACTGATGTGCTGCTTTTAGGGGTTAGGGTTTCCTTCACAGACAAACACAGCTGGTGTCCAATAGGATTTTAGAAAAAGACCTGAAAGTAACCAGTACTTTTCAGCCTTCCTAGGGATTAAATCAGAAGTCAGTGATCCAGTGGTTTTGTCTAACTTCTTGTCAGCAGACGGAGTTAGCAGCCCCCGCCCTCGTCATGGATCTATTGGTCCTCGTCCCTACGTCACCACATTCAGGCGCATCCCTTGGCTGCACACACAGAGAGGACTGCCCCTTTATGCCGTTCTCTCTCCTCATTGGATAAAGGTTGTAGGATACAAGGAAAGTTTTCTCCTGGGCTCAGAGCAGAGCAGAGTGACTGACAGACCCGTGTTTCAGACCAAACATTCTATAGAAGTGATTGCTGTCGGAAGATACAACTATTTAAGACTTAGATTAACACAAATATATCACTTACTTCTGCTTTAACTCCAGTAAAAGTAAAAATATTTGTGTGTGTGTGTGTGTGTGTGTGTGTGTGTGTGTGTGACCTTGGTCTCCTGGTCGATGAGGCTGATGCTCCTCTCCTCCACCTGCAGCAGCATCTCCTGAGTCCAGACCTTCCCCTTGGCGTCCAGCAGCCGCAGCCGCCGCACGCCGTCGTCCACGGTGATGAGGCCGTCCTTACGGTCCAACACGAAGGTGCTCAGGTGCTGCACGGGTGGAGACAGGAGGAGACGGGTGGAGACAGGAGGAGACGGGTGGAGATAAGGGAGGATAGTTAGACCAACACACTGCAAAAACTCTACATCTTTCCAAGAATATTTGTCTTATTTCTTGTCAAAATGTCTCATTTCTAGTCAAAACTGATCTCTTTCCACTTAAAATAAGACTCATCACCTAAAAATCTACTTGTTTTTAGATAATTCTCACTTGTTTGAAACAAATTTTCACTTGAAATAAGTAGAAAAATCTGCCAGTGAAAGCAAGTTTTTTTTGTGTTTGTAATAAGAAAGAAAAACTTGCTCCACTATCACATTTTTCTACTTAAATCAGACTCATCACATAAAAAGCAGCTTGTTTTTAGACACTTTTTACTTCTTTCAAGCAGATTTTCAATTGAAATAAGTAGAAAAATCTGATAGTGGAGCAAGTTTTTCTTTCTTATTACAAACACAAAAAACTTGTTTCTCTGGCAGATTTTTCGAGAGGGACCCGTGTGCAGGGACATGGGCGCCGCCATTAGCTCAGCTCATCCATACCGGAAGTCACGACCGGAAGTTGCTTTTCTTCGTGTGTATCATTTCTATGTTATTCTAAGAACCCCCCTCTCTCTCTCTGGCCTGTCTAGCCTCTACCTGCTCTTTTTACTAAACTTAACCAACTCCTTTCTTCATTGCCTAACCCTAACCAAAGCACCCACCAACCACATTTCATTTATTTTGTTCTCTCTCTCTCTCCTGGTCTGCTGTCAGCAGGAGCGGCAGGGCTGGGTAGCCGTTAGCCGTTAGCCGCTAGCGTTTTTTAATAACTCAATAACTTAATAAACGATCCATGCAAGTAAATATTTAGTAGCTCAATCATGTTGTAACTAAGATATCCGCTGGAAAACAATATTTTATTATGGACCATTGAGTTACTGAGGTATTTTTTTTATCTACATAGAAATGATACACATGAAGAAGAGCAACTTCCGGTCGTGACTTCCGGTATGGATCAGCTGAGCTAATGGCGGCGCTCTTGTCCCTGCATACGGGTACTCTTGGATTTTTCTACTTATTTCAAGTGAAAATTAGTTTGAAACAAGTGAAAATGATCTAAAAACAAGTTAATCTTTAGGTGATGAGTCTTATTTTAAGTGGAAAGAGATTAGTTTTGACTAGAAATGAGACATTTTGACAAGAAATAAGACAAATATTCTTGGAAAGATTTTGAGTTTTTGCAGTGTAGCAGCTGATTTGATGACTTTATTAAAGGAGCAGTGTCGTTTTTTTACAACCTGAGCGATGGAACTCCTTCAGACTGTATTTATTTAGATCCATGCAGAGCTGCGTGTGTCCGTACAGTGGGAGTGAGACGCAGCCTCTAAATAACTCATTATCTGCTGTGAAACTGGTTCATGTCACCAACATGTTGTTATGATTCACTAGAGTCCAGAGTTTCCTGTAGATCGACCTACTGACCTCTGACCTGGATGATGTCATCTCTGAGGCTGGTTCACTCTGCCTCTTTGTGTAGATCATTTATAGAACTATAAAACTCCTGGATAAACAGGTGTGTTCTGTAGATAATTGTTAATAAAGCAATAAAACAAAAGGCTCCTTCACTCTGCTGCTGGTTTTGTGCAACGTGGATGAATATTTGTCAGATTTTGAGGTTGTGGACGAGGACGAGGAAACCACCGGGTTTTAGGACAGAAACCACACTGCAAAAACTCAAATATCTTAGCAAGAATATTTATCTTATTTCTAGTCAAAATGTCACTTCTAGTCAAAACAAATCTCATTCTACTTAAAATAAGACTCATCACATTAAAAGCAGCTTGTTTTTAGACACTTTTTACTTCTTTCAAGCAGATTTTCACTTGAAATAAGTAGAAAAATCTGATAGTGGAGCAAGTTTTTCTTTCTTATTACAAACACAAAAAAACATGCTTTCACTGGCAGATTTTTCTACTTATTTCAAGTGAAAATCTGCTTGAAAGAAGTAAAAAGTGTCTAAAAACAAGTTAATTTTTAGGTGATGAGTCTTATTTTAAGTAGAATGAGATTTGTTTTGACTAGAAATTACATTTTGACAAGAAATAAGACAAATATTCTTGGAAAGATTGTGAGTTTTTGCAGTGCAGGTCCAGGTTGTAAAAAACGACACTGCTCCTTTAATAATTTTCTATTTTTTATGTTATGAATTTTTGTATTATCTTCTTACTTTGAAGACCAGCGCTGTTGTTGTGGTTTTTTTACATAGCGGAGGTATTTTTTAAGCCTGTTTTGGCTTCTACCTTCTACCTCTGCTGCACAATGTTTCATTTCACTATTTTCATTGTTTATGCCAGTTATACACTGCAAAAACTCAAAATCTTTCCAAGAATATTTGTCTTATTTCTTGTCAAAATGTCTCATTTCTAGTCAAAACTAATCTCTTTCCACTTAAAATAAGACTCATCACCTAAAAATTAACTTGTTTTTAGATCATTTTCACTGTTTTTCAAACTAATTTTCACTTGAAATAAGTAGAAAAATCTGCCAGTGAAAGCAGGTTTTTTGTGCTTGTAATAAGAAAGAAAAACTTGCTCCACTATCAGATTTTTCTACTTATTTCAAGTGAAAATCTGCTTGAAAGAAGTAAAAAGTGTCTAAAAACAAGCTGCTTTTTATGTGATGAGTTTTATTTTAAGTAGAATGAGATTCGTTTTGACTAGAAAATAAAATTTTGACTAGAAATAAGACAAATATTCTTGGTAAGATTTTGAGTTTTTGCAGTGTATAATGTGCAAATAAATAATAACTAAAAAAAACAAAACAATAACAGTCCTCTTGTGTCTCGACCAATCAGAGCTCAGTTTGACTTGTTACCAGGTAAAAAAACAAAAGCATCTCAGGGAGCTCTGTGATTGGTCCTTATAAAATTAGATTTAAAAAAAAAAGATGGCTTTAAAACGGTCCAATGAGATTCCTCCTCTCATGGATCGGAGCCGATGGCTTATGAATATTAATGAGGCGGCGATGACATCACAGCGGCGACCTCACCTCCACGTGATACTGAGACGTGTCCGTCAGACTGTTGATGCTCGTCTTGGTGAAGTGTTTCCTCTGCTCTGAAGGAGACAACACACACACACACACACACACTGTTAACTCTTCATCATCATCACAACTACACACACACACACACACACATGCAACACACACACACATGCAACACACACACACACACACACACACACACACACACACACAGGAAACAGCTGAGTCGTTTGTTTCAGAGAGAAAAACTCAACTGGGTCTGAGTTTGGTCATGATGTCAGATGTGTAATTACATGACAAAGGAGAGCAAACACACACACAACTGTAAACACACACGCACACACACACACACACACACACGGCTCACTGTGACTTTTCTTTTTCTGTTTGGACGACGAGCGCAGGAAAAAAATCTCATCTGATCCTGAAACAGAGTCACTGATCAATAAAACACCTGTTTGGTAACTGTCAACCAATCAATCAATCAATCAATCAATCAATCAATCAATCAATCAATCAATCAATCAATCAATCAATCAATCAATCAGTCAGTCAATCAATCAATCAATCAATCAATCAATCAATCAATCAATCAATCAATCAATCAATCAATCAATCAATCAATCAGAGGAAACAGCAGGATGTTTCACTGTAGTTTCTCCAGATTAAAATACAGTTAAACTCATTGAAGTTGTAGAAAAACTGTTAATAAGATGAATCACATAAAGGTCTGACCTCAACCAGTGTTTTTTACTGCTTGATAAGTGAGTAAAGGGCCATTGCAACACATAATTTTGAGTTTTTTCTTTGCCAAAAATGGAGCCCAGTCCCTAATGTTGCAGAGAGACGGGTTTTCTGCCTCAAAATCACTTTATGTCACTCACCAGAGTCACATTTTAAAGATCTGACCAAAAACCAGTGTTTTTTTACTACTTGAAAAGTGAGTAAAGGGCCATTGCAAAACATATATTAGAGTTTTAAGGTCAAATATTACATATAACTCTGTCATTTTGAGGCAGAAAACCCCGTTTCACTGTAACACGAGGAGCTGGAATCAGTTTGTCAGGTGTAAAACAGGTGTAAATGGCCCTTTACTCATTTTCCAAGTGGTAAAAAGTACTGGTTAAGGTCAGATCTTTAACTCTTTAACTGGTGAGGGATGTAAAGTCATTTTGAGGCAGAACCCCGTTCTCTCTGTGTCTAATGTCTTCATTACAAACACAAAGCAGATATAAACCATGTTAGTTACTGTTTGTTTAACAACGATACTGGACACACCAGACATAGAGACATAAAGTGTGTGTGTTTAATGTGTGTGTGTGTGTGTGTGTGTGTGTGTGTGTTGAGCTGGACTCACCGTACAGAGCTTTGGCACTGGACTTGGCTTTAGCTGTTGGAGGCTCAGGAGACTCATCATGGCCGCTGGGAGAGAGACAGAGAGACAGAGAGACAGAGAGACAGAGAGACAGAGAGACAGAGAGACAGAGAGAGACAGAGAGACAGAGAGACAGAGAGACAGAGAGAGACAGAGAGACAGAGAGACAGAGAGAGAGAGAGAGACAGAGAGACAGAGAGAGAGAGAGAGACAGAGAGACAGAGAGACAGAGAGACAGAGAGACAGAGAGAGACAGAGAGACAGAGAGACAGAGAGACAGAGAGACAGAGAGAGAGTTATTATTCAATTTCTGTAACGATTTGGCAATATTGTACTGACAGTCATGCCAATAAAGCTTGTTAAATTGAAACTGAAATTGAAATTGAGAGAGAGACAGAGAGAGATGATTGGTCCAGTCTGAATCTGAACCGTCCAGAAGCTGAGACCGAGTGACAGCAGGAGGCGTCGTCATGGAAACCACACGTTCACACGTTCACACGTTCACACCTCTCTGTGCGACGACGGCAATGATGTGAGTGAGTGACGAGTGACTGAGTGTGTGAGCGACCGACGGCTGCAGCAGCTGTCAATCAATCAGTCAGTCTGAGCTTCATAGACTCACTAACACACTGAACCGGTTTGTTCCAGTTTGTTCCTCTGAAACTATTTAATTTATTTATTTTCTGTAGTTTTCCTCCAGCAGCTCCAACTGGAACTCAGAGTCTGAATCCTCTGTGGGGGTGAAGGAGTCGGACGGAGCTCTGGGAGACGACGTCATCCTGTCAGGAATCTCTTTTCTCATTTTCCATTTGTTTTCCATGACGGGAACATCGGTCAAACATTTTCCTGGTTTTCCAGGACGTGGGAACCTGCATGTGTCAGCTGTTCCAGATGTTCCAGGTGTGAGGAGCTTCACATCTTCTCCACATTTCTTTCTTTCTTTCTTTCTTTCTTTCTTTCTTTCTTTCTTTCTTTCTTTCTTTCTTTCTTTCTTTCTTTCTCTCTTTCTTTCTTTCACTGCAAAAACTCAAAATCTTTCCAAGAATATTTGTCTTATTTCTTGTCAAAATGTCTCATTTCTAGTCAAAACTAAACTCTTTCCATCTAAAAATGAACTTGTTTTTACATCATTTTCACTTGTTTCAAACACATTTTCACTTGAAATAAGTAGAAAAATCTGCCAGTGAAAGCAAGTTGTTTGTGTTTGTAATAAGAAAGAAAAACTTGCTCCACTATCAGATTTTTCTACTTATTTCAAGTG
>NC_140929.1:950000-962500 GCF_045865225.1 Trachurus japonicus
TACTTTTAATGTGATGAGTCTTATTTTAAGTAGAAAGAGATTAGTTTAGACTAGAAATAAGACAATAAATATTCTTGGTAAGATTTTGAATTTTTGCAGTGCAAAGACCGCCAGTCAGTAGTTGGTCCCGGTCCAGACTGACCTCAGATCAGTGTTTTCCTGACTCGAGTCAAACAGACGAATCAATAACTGATAATCAGACTGGAACAGGAAGACGCTTCCTCCCAGCTGACCTTTCAAAATAAAACACCGCCTGTCTGGTGTCGGTTATCAGTCGTCAAACAGACTGGACACACACACACACACACACACACACACACACACACACACACACACACACACACACACACACACACACACACACACACACCAGCTCTTTATCACCTGTTTGTTCTGGGCGGAGCCTCGGCTGATGATTGACAGGACGGGAAGACAAACACACACACACACCTCTGGACTCAGGAAGTGTGTGTGTGTGTCTGTGTGTGTGTGTGTGTCTCTCTGTGTGTGTGTGTGTGTGTGCGCGTGTGTGTGTGTGTGTGTGTGTCCTGCTGGTGAGGCGTTCAGGGAACATCAGAGCAGCTACCACTCAACCACAAAAGAAATGTCGGTTGCTGCGACAACGCCAAACAGCTGACTCGCTTGCTCGTGTGTGTGTGTGTGTGTGTGTGTGTGTGTGTGTGTACGTGCGTGTGTGTGTGTGAGAACCACATGCTGTGTGAGGCGTTGCCGTGGCGACGCAGAGCTGCAGGAGGGGAGGGGCCGCGCTGCAGAGAGCAAACACACCGTGTGTTTACCGAGCCCTGTGATGTCATCATCATCAAACACAGCAGAGGACACACACACACACACACACACACACACACACACACACACACACACACACACACACACACACACACACACACACACACACTAACACACACACACACACTGATTAACCTGTATGAACAAACACACCAACACACACGTCAGTTCAGAACGACTGAAGACTTGTTCCATTTGGAGCTGAGTGACATCACAGACTCACAGGTCGTCGTCATGACATCACAGACGATGACATCACTGAAACTTCAACCTGACCGTTCAACAACTAGAGGATAAAACCAGAGAGAGAGAATGCATTTCCTGAAGGAAATACGTGTGAATGCTGAAAGCAGCTGAACGCCATAAAGCTGAAATTACTGCTGAAAAGTCCGACGCTAAAGCTGAAACATGAAACATGAAACCTGTAAACTGAGAGATGATGAACGCCTTTTAAAGCCGTAAAAGTAGTAGGGTTGGGTTGTTTTTTTAGTTTGGATGGACTTACACACTGCAAAAACTCAAAATCTTATTAAGAATATTTGTCTTAATTCTAGTCAAAACAAATCTCATTCTACTTAAAATAAGACTCATCACATTAAAAAGCAGCTTGTTTTTTTTTGTTTAATTTTGTTTAAATAGAGGTTCCTAACAAAGTCAAAAAGGCTTGATGCTATGAACAAATTTATGTGGTATTTATATGCATTTAAAATCTGAAAACGGGTCACTGGTGAACCGGACACAAGAGGAAGGTTAAAATAAGACTCATCACATAAAAAGCAGCTTGTTTTGAGACACTTTTTACTTCTTTCAAGCAGATTTTCACTTGAAATAAGTAGAAAAATCTGATAGTGGAGCAAGTTTTTCTTTCTTATTACAAGCACAAAAAACTTGCTTTCACTGGCAGATTTTTCTACTTATTTCAAGTGAAAACTTGTTTGAAACCAGTGAAAATGATCTAAAAACAAGTTCATTTTTAGGTGATGGTTCTTATTTTGAGTTAAAAGAGATTAGTTTTGACTAGAAATGAGACATTTTGACAAGAAATAAGACAAATATTCTTGGAAAGATTTTAAGCTTTTGCAGTGCAGGACACAAAGAACAATAAACAAAAGAACATCTCCACATGTGCTATCCAGATACAGGCCTCAGTAAACGTAATCCACAATCAAACATAAAGCGCGCCCATAACCATTCAACACATACTGAACTAAATAAAACACTTTTTCCATGTTAGTCTACGACCGTCAGACGTAGAAAACAAACCAGGACATTCCATGGTCATTTTAAGGAAGAGCTTTAGTCTAAATTCATGATAAATTATAGTAGGAATGTTTAAAAAAAAAAGTTGAAGAAAATGTAGAAATCCTGAATGTTTAAGTGTAAAAGTTGAAGACATTGAAGACTTGAAATCTGCATCTAACCTGGCAGTAAAGAAAACTGATTAACCAGCACCAACATAGCTGAGAAAAGATTAAAAAAGTAGAACTTGTAAGAAAGAGTCTGATTTTGTATGAAATAGTTGGAAATGACTTGAATTGTTGAAGATTAGTGTGAAGAAATTGAAAAGCTGAAGTCTACTCAAATACATCTAAAACTGACAGCTTGGAAACATTGTTGAACCATCACTAATAGGCTATAGATGAAACAATATCTGAAGAGTTTGTTTTAGATAAGTGACAAAATGTGTTAAAGGTCTAAAGCAGTAGAAATATTGAAAAGGCAGAGGAATGTGTTAGGAAACCCTGCATTATTAAGTGAAATAGTTGAAGAGTCTGACAGAAAGAAAGAAAGAAAGAAAGAAAGAAAGAAAGAAAGAAAGAAAGAAAGAAAGAAAGAAAGAAAGAAAGAAAGAAAGCACTGGAATGTGAAAACTACTGAAAAACGATGAACCAGTGCTACCATGGCTGAAGCAACAAGTGAAAATAGATTAAAAAGTAGGTGTAGGTGTATGAAATGAAATGGTTGGAAATTACTATATTATAATTGTTGAAGATTAGTGTGAAGAAATTGAAAAGCTTAAGTCTTCTCAAATATATCTAAAACTGACAGCTTGAAAACATTGTTAAACCATCACTAATACAGATTAAACAATATCTGAAGAGTAAAAGTAGAACATGTGAGCAGGAGGCTGAATGACACGGTGGAAAATATCTTGAATTATTTTAGATAAGTGACAAAAATGTGTTAAAGGTTAAAAGCTAAAGGCAGAGAAATATGTTGGGAAATCCTGCATTATTAAGTGTAACAGTTGAAGAAAGAAAGAAAGAAAGAAAGAAAGACAGAAAGAGGGTAGATGGAAAGAAATAAAGAAAGAGAGAAAGAAAGAAAGAACAGTAGAAAGAGACAGAGAGAGAGAGGTTGAAAGAAAGAAAGAAGGAAAGAAAGAAAGAAAGAAAGAAAGACAGATAGAAAGAAAGAAAGAGATAGAGAAACAGGGTAGATGGAAAGAAAGAAAGAGAGAGAGAAAGAAAGAACAGTAGAAAGAGACAGAGAGAGAGAGAGGTTGAAAGAAAGAAAGAAGGAAAGAAAGACAGATAGAAAGAAAGAAAGAAAGAAAGAAAGAAAGAACAGTAGAAAGAAAGAAAGAAAGAAAGAAAGAAAGAAAGAAAGAAAGAAAGAAAGAAAGAAAGAAAGAAAGAAAGAAAGAAAGAAAGAAAGAAAAACAGGGTAGATGGAAAGAAAGAGGGAGAGAAAGAAAGAAAGAACAGTAGAAAGAGACAGAGAGAGAGGGGTTGAAAGAAAGAAAGAAGGAAAGAAAGAAAGAAAGAACAGTAGAAAGAGACAGAGAGAGAGGGGTTGAAAGAAAGAAAGAAAGAAAGAAAGAAACAGGGTAGATGGAAAGAAAGAAAGAGAGAGAGAAAGAAAGAACAGTAGAAAGAGACAGAGAGAGAGGGGTTGAAAGAAAGAAAGAAAGAAAGAAAGAAAAACAGGGTAGATGGAAAGAAAGAAAGAAAGAAAAACAGGGTAGATGGAAAGAAAGAAAGAGAGAGAGAAAGAAAGAAAGAACAGTAGAAAGAGACAGAGAGAGAGAGGGGTTGAAAGAAAGAAAGAAAGAAAGAAAGAAAGAAAGAACAGTAGAAAGAGACAGAGAGAGGGGTTGAAAGAAAGAAAGAAACAGGGTAGATGGAAAGAAAGAAAGAGAGAGAGAAAGAAAGAACAGTAGAAAGAGACAGAGAGAGAGGGGTTGAAAGAAAGAAAGAAAGAAAGAGAGCGCTGTAACCTGTGTCAACACAGAGTTAATGAGTCACCGTGAGTCTGGTTTGACCCACGGCCTCTGAACGCCTCGCGCCCCATTGACACAGTTTGAACCACAACAACACCAGCTAAAGCGTTTCCTCATACAAATACAAGTAAATGTGTTGGGTCATTATCATCATCATTATCAGTGCTGCTGTGCTGTGTTGCCACGGAGACGCCGTGCACAACAACAGACCATAATGTACCGCAGACAGACGTATGGAAAGAAACATGTATGTAAACAACGTGAATAAAGACACAGAGACAGAGTGAAGAACAAAGCAGCAGAGACTCAGAGTCCAACAGAGGAAAGTAAAGAGGATAAGAAGATTTACACACACACACAGAAACCTAATCCCTACTTTCCAGAGTGAAGCATCCTGGGAAATGTCCAGTGAGACACACACATCTAGAGACACGAAGGATTAAAACCTAAACGACAGTGATCGTAGTTTATTGTGTCACGGACGGAGATCTTCTGTAAAGACGGTTCAATACGACGGCCATGAACCGATCTGCAGCTAATCTAATAGCCTAGTAAAGAAAACTGATGAAACAATACTAATACACTGCACTTTCCAAGAACATTTGTCTTATTTCTTGTCAAAATGTCTCATTTCTAGTCAAAACTAAACTCTTTCCACTTTAAATTAGACTCATCACCTGAAAATGAACTTGTTTTTAGATCATTTTCACTTGTTTCAAACTAATTTTCACTTGAAATAAGTAGAAAAATCTGCTTTTTTGTGCTCATAATAAGAAAGAAAAACTTGCTCCACTATCAGATTTGAAAATCTGCTTGAAAGAAGTAAAAAGTGTCTAAAAACAAGCTGCTTTTTAAATGTGATGAGTCTTATTTTAAGTACAATGAGATTTGTTTTGACTAGAAATAAGATAAATATTCTTGGTAAGAGTTTGAGTTTTTGCAGTGTAATGCTGAAGCAATGGCTGAGAATAGATTAAAAAGTAAAAGAGAGGCTAATTTTGAATGAAATGGTTTGAAATTACTTGAATTGTTGAAGATTAGTAATTGAAAAGCTGAATGACACGGTGGAAAAAAACCTGGGAAACGTCCAGTGAGACACACACATCTAGAGACACGAAGGGTTAAAACCTATACGACAGTGATCGTAGTTTATTGTGTCACAGTAAAGACTGTTCAACACGACGGCCGAGAACAACAGAGAATAAAACTAGAGAGAATGCATTTCCTGAAGGAAATACGTGTGAATGCTGAAAGCAGCTGAAAAGGCCGACGCTAAAGCTGAAACATGAAACTTGTAAACTGAGAGATGATGAACACCTTTTGAAGCGGTAAAAGTAGTAGGAATGTTCAAATGGTAGAAGAAAATGTAGAAAACCTGAATGTTGTAACTAAGTGAAACAGTTGAAGGTTTTGAAGAGTTGAAGATCTGCAGCTAATCGAATAGTAAAGAAAACTGATGAAACAATACTAATATAGCTGAAGCAATGGCTGAGAATAGATTAAAAAGTACAACATGTAAAAAAAGAGGCTAATTTTGAATGAAATGGTTTGAAATTACTTGAATTGTTGAAGATTAGTATGAAGAAATTGAAAAGCTGAATGACACGGTGGAAAAGAATGCATTTCCTGAAGGAAATACGTGTGAATGCTGAAAGCAGCTGAAAAGGCCGACGCTAAAGCTGAAACATGAAACTTTGTAAGATGAGAGATGATGAACGCCTTTTGAAGCGGTAAAAGTAGTAGGAATGTTCAAATGGTAGAAGAAAATGTAGAAATCCTGAAACAGTTGAAGATTTTGAAGAGTTGAAGAGCTGCAGCTAATCTAATAGTAAAGAAAACTGATGAAACAATACTAATAGAGCTGAAGCAAGGGGTGAGAATAGACTAAGGAGGCTGTTTTTGAATGAAATGGTTTGAAAAGAAAACACTCAAACACAATAAAACACAACTTAAAGATTCCCCAAGGAGTTTGTATTTGGTTCTAAGAGTCTCTTAATGTGGATGAATCTACGTTACCACTTGTTAATGGCTCCATTTAGATAAATATGTCGTTTTGTCTCTATGGTTATTTTGATATTATTATTTAGTGGTCGACTCGCTCAGCATTTCCTAGTTTCAGTTTCCTGGACGCTACCCGGCGGGTCATGGGAATAACGCCGCCGGATCGCTAGTTGGCATCGTTTATGGTGGGAACTACGACGGTATCTGATCGTCTTCCAACCTCCGACTTTCATTCTGGATCAATGAAAACATTCTTGGTAAATGTTTTCACTTTCGTCCGTCTTGCACCGGTCCAAGAATTTCACTGTGAGCGGCGCAGAGGCTCATGGGAAATGTAGTGAAAACACTTTGCTTTCCGAAACTCCTCCGAAAGTCCCTATACAAAATCAACATCTAATCTGTCCCTTCAAATTAAAGTTAGTGACTGTTTGGAGCAGCAGCTGACAGTGACAGTTTCCTCATCACTAAACCTGAGCCACCATCAGATCCACTTTAAGTCTCTTATTGTATATTCTGTGTTTTTCCTCTTTAACCGCCTCGTTTCAGTTTTTGCCGGTCAACCTGCATCTGGTGCATCTGCTGTTTCTCTTGCGCTCACTCGCTCACTCTTGATCTGCATATAAATGAATATTATATAAAAAATAAAAAGGAAAACACACAGACGCGCAAATTGAAATGACCTACTGTAGTGTAGTCTAACAATTCAGTGACCTAGAGCTGTAGAAAGAAAGCTGTAAAGAAATTTAAATCAAACGCAACTGGAAGACGTTTCACCTCTCATCCAAGAGGCTTCATCAGTTCATGTAGCATCAGATGCTACATGAACTGATGAAGCCTCTTGGACCTGGACAAATGAGAATATTCACAGGCTTTAGACGTTCTGTGTCCTGCACAATATGGCGGCCCCGCTGACGTATCGCCAGATATAGAACGCGGCATCTACGTTTCTATATCTATGGCCACCATGTTGAAGTCTGCACACTGAGCAAGGAAGTGCACTTCTTTATAGTGGACTGCAGAGAAGTGCACTAAGAGAAGTTTGCAATTTGAGACACACTAGGCTATAAGTCTCTGTCTCTGTCTGTCTCTCTCCTCCAGGGGTGAAAGTAGTTTTAAATTCTTGCCGGTACTATTACCAAAAGTTATTTTTCTCTGCATTATTATTATTATTATTATTATTATTACAGATTTTAATTGGGACATTTTGCAACAAACGTTAAACGTGTGGTACACGTTTCGAAGGCTGGGTCAGGGGTAGACAATAAAGGAAATTTTGAAGATCGCTGGCCCCACCATTCTAACCACTGGCCCAGGACAATGTCAGGTATTGATCCCCATAATAAATAAAAAAGAACATATCCTAGCCTGCAAACAGCCTGCGGTCTCGCCATCGAGGCTGGAGCTTTCTTATATACCGATACCAATACTAGTAAATTTCCACGATTCTCGATACTTACACAATACCACGATTTAATTAGAAGAAAAAAACATGTGCTTCTAAATTGGCTACTTTATTTAATAAATAAATAACTGTTTCTCATCAAACTAAGCCCTACTGTGGTTTAACAATGAAGTAAAAACAGAGTTAAAATGGTAAATATGCCCCAACACAAACTGAAAGTCATGTAGTCATTACTTTTATCTTCCAGTAGTTCAATGATACAACTGTTGCTGTCATTCATTCACTTTAGGCTGTTTCCACAGACTGGTGCAAAACTGACTCATTGTTTCATTTTTCAGCTCCGTTTTTACACACGTTTGTTTTTTCTCTGCTTCAAACCATCATGGATGTAGCCTACTATGGTCTAAACGCGCACCACCGCTGTGGCGCACACCGAGCAGCTGGAGCCGCGTTCACATAAACAGACCGCGAGCTCGACTGTAGCCGCACCGAGACCCAGCGCATGCTCTGGCCCGCGTGTAACGTCCGCGTCGGTCCCGACAGGACTCTCCACGACGCGCTGAGGGCAAAGTTTCACAGTACCAGAAAAAACCGGTTCAGTCTTCAATCAGCAGCAGTGAGCGAGCGGCGCGCGTTCCGCGGTGCACAGCTGCACACAGCTGCACACTGCAGTTGCTTGCAGGTGGCGTGCTGCAGTCCGAGGGCAAAGCGCTGCTGCGCACAGAAAGTAGATCATGTCTCTGTCTTTGATTGGGTCGGGATCTCGTAACACTATGTGTTATAATAATTACCGAGACAATTTCACAGAAATCATTTCAAACCACAGGGAATTCATGTGAAATTAGATTTATTAAATTTTTTACTTTTTTATTAATTTTTTTAATTTTATTTTTTTAATCTCTTTAATGATCCTCCTGGTACTGCGTACCGCCTCTGAATCTTTTAGTGGTACGCAGTACCGGACCGTACCGGCTTACTTTCACCCCTGCTCTCCTCCTACATGATGAGGACGTCCACCAGGTCCATCGGGTCCATGAGGTCCAGTGAGACCTGGTCCTGGTGTGTGAGGTCTGTGTCCTGAGGCTCTGGCTTAATGACGGAGGGAGACATGTGACTGTGTTAATGAGTGAGAGAATGAGAGCAGCGTGTGTGTGTGTGTGTGTGTGTGTGTGTGTGTGTGTGTGCGTGTGTGTGTGGATTGATTAACTGTGTGGCTCAGGTCCAGATCGAGGCCGTGGCTCCAGAGACCGGCAGCTCATTAGCTCCAAACTGGGTCGACACAGAACCAGATCAGACCAGCAGCAGCACTACCATGCTACGATGCTATGATGCTACCATGCTACGCTAACGGCTCCCTGCTGCTGCTCTGCATGCTAGGCTAGGCTAGGCTAGGCTAGGTTAGCGTAGCGTAGCCCCAGGCTGCTGCAGTGACAGTGATGAGGTCGTTTCCAGCTGTCGACGCTTCAGTTTGATTAACTCTGATCACAGATCAGCTCAACGCCCCCGGCCCCGTTCAATCTGACACACACACACACACACACACACACGCACACACACACACACACACACACACACACACACACACACACACACACACACACACACACACACACACACACACACACACACACTGACTTTCACACTGACTTTAATCCTGGACACTGGACTCTGCAGCACATGTCTCTCTGTCTCCGTCTCTCTGTGTTTCTGGTTATTGTGTTACTGTAAAGTGTCCTGAAAGGAGCTGTAGAAATAAATATAAGTTATTATTATTATTATTATTATTAGCCTACTATTATTTCTGTCACTCAAAGGAGTTTTAAGTTGGACCAGTCCCAGCCTGGTCAGATGCACTGCAAAAACTCTAAATCTTACCAAGAATATTTGTCTTATTTCTAGTCAAAACAAATCTCATTCTACTTAAAATAAAATAAGACTCATCACATAAAAAGCAGCTTGTTTTTAGACACTTTTTACTTCTTTCAAACTAATTTTCACTTGAAATAAGTAGAAAAATCTGATAGTGGAGCAAGTTTTTCTTTCTTATTACAAACACAAAAAAAACTTGCTTTCACTGGCAGATTTTTCTACTTATTTCAAGTGAAAATTTGTTTGAAACAAGTGAAAATGATCTAAAAACAAGTTCATTTTTAGGTGATGAGGTGGAAAGAGATTAGTTTTGGCTAGAAATGAGACATTTTGACAAGAAATAAGACAAATATTCTTGGAAAGATTTTGAGTTTTTGCAGTGTGCTACATGATCTGATGAAGGTGAAACGTCTTCTAGACAAAGAACCAAGTCCAGTTGCTTTCGATTTTAAACTCCTTTGAGACACTACGACCTGGACAAATGAGAATATTAACAGGTTTATTGTTTCTGTCTGTTTCTCTCTGAACCTCCATCAGCTCGTTAGCAGCTCGTTAGCTCGCAGGCTAATCATCATAATAATCCAGATGAATCCTCAGGCTGCTGAGGGTCGACAAACGGCCGCTGTAATCTGACTCCTTCATCCTCACCATCATCACCATCATCACTGGTCCACTCTGAGACGACTTCATCTCATTCAATCTGGACATTTAACTTATTATTATATAAACAACTTGTAATTTAGGCTTTTAGAAATAGAAATGTGGAAATATTTAGTTATAGATCCCATAGTAACTGGCTCAGCTGTGACTCTTGTTCCTCGGCTCCACAGGTAGAATATTAAGATTTCAGAAGAAGTTAAGAAATTAAGAAGTTCATTCATCTGAACATGAACATTGTAGAAAAAGGTTTGTAAGTCCTTTAATCTGTATGTATCAAATCTGTATGTATCAAATATTGATGAATTAATTAATGGATAATTTGCATCCCTAGTCTGTTGGTCTTGGTTAAGTACCACCTTGAATGCTTAAGCTTATGTATTCAGTCATTCAATGGTATACTAAAATCCATGTGAAAAAAAAATGCTTCTCACTGTTCTCAGGTCAAATATTTATATGCGATTAATTGCGATTAATTAATTACAAAGCCTCTAATTAATTCGATTAATTTTTTTAATCGAGTCCCGGCCCTAATTATTATATAAACAATTTGTAATTTAGGTTTTTAGAGATAGAAATGTGGAAATATTTAGTTATAGATCCCATTAGTCACTGGCTCAGCTGTGACTCTTGTTCCTCGGCTCCACAGGTAGAATATTAAGATTTCAGAAGAAGTTAAGAAATTAAGAAGTTCATTCATCTGAACATGAACATTGTAGAAAAGGTTTGTAAGTCCTGTTCCTGTGCACAGCAGGATGAACAACGCCTTGTTCACTGCTTTTAACCTTTGTTATAATACATTTATCTGCTCTAGTGCAGATAAATACACACATAACTGCACACATGTGTGAGTATTTAACAAAGACACTTAGACTGAATCAACTGGGTCATGTGTTAATAAAGCAACAACAACTACAATACACCAAGATAAACCTGGAAGATTAAAGAATAAAGTTCAATCTGTCGGTTGAGAGCATAAAACTAAAAGCAGGAAGTGAAATGAGCAGAAGGAATAAATAAAGGTGTGTGTGTGTGTGTGTGTGTTTGATGTTCTATTGTTACTTTAACCAGGAAACAATCGAGTTTCTGACGTCAATTGATTTACTTCAAATACCAAACACACACACACACACACACACACACACACACACTGAACAAACACACACAGCGTTTCCCCCTGGGTTCAGTCTCTCAGGCTCTGAACCTGCAGACTGAATTCTCTCTCAGGTAAAGTTTCATCTGGACTGAAACAGGAAGTAAGAACAACATCTCACACACACACTAGGGCTGGGACGATACGCTTTTCTCCAGATTCGATTCTTCTACGATTTTTTTGGATGGCGATTCGATTTAAATTGTGATTCTACGATATTGCCGATTCTCTCGATGATTTTTAGTCTTTAGCATTTTTAACATTTATCTGCACACAAATACTGTAGGAGCCTATAAATGAACATATAACTCCATTATAAAGTGAAATTAAACCCTTTTCAAAACCTGGACTCTCTGGATGTAAATAAGGCGAACAAATGCACATTGCACAATATTTAAAAAAATTAAGAATTAAAAAAAAATAAAAAAACGATTTTTGGAAAAAAAAATCGATTTAAAAATCGTCAAAAAAGATATCGTGATATTTATGTGAATCGATTTTTTTCTCCCAGCCCTAACACACACACACACACACACACACACACACACACACACACACACACACACACACACACACACACACACACACACACACACACACACACACACACACACACACTGCACAGGTGTGTGTGTGTGTGTGTTGCCTGACCACCTGCTGATACTGATCAATCACATCGTATTGATCGTTCACATTGATCAGAAACAGGAAGCAGCTGAGACCCGATCGCCATGACGACCACAGGAACCAGATGATGACATCACAGCCACCTGGTTTTCCCTGTTAAAAGGGTTTTCCATGGAGTTTCTCCTCAGTGGATGTTGTTATTATGGGATGTAAAAAAGCCCTTTGAGACAAACTGCGCTGTGTAAAAACTGGGCTATACTAATAAAACTGCCTTGTCTTTTCCTACCTGAGCGCCGGCCGCTCCACAGGTGAGTCCAGACCAGTAACCCTGAGGACGGTTACCGTGGTTACCATGTGGTGGGACGGATTAACCAGGATTTACCGCAGCAGCTTTTGAAGCGGTTAAACCCCCCGATTAACGACTCGTTAGGGCGGAGGGGGCGGGGCCAGAGGAGCCGGGGGGCGGGGCCAGAGGAGCCGGGGGGCGGGGCCAGAGGAGCCGGGGGGCGGGGCCAGAGGAGCCGGGGGGCGGGGCTTAACTACCTCTACTACACAGACTCAGACACTGATCTAAGGTAAAACATTTAACAGTTAAAAACCAGACAAATGACGTCACTGTAACCATTCATGTGTATGGGGTTTGTCATTACAGATATCTACAGTTCAGTTGCAGATATCCACTATGTGAATTACAGATATCTGGAACTGAATTACCACTAGTACTAATTCCAGTTACAGATATCTACAATGTGATTCTGACT
>NC_140929.1:967500-1035000 GCF_045865225.1 Trachurus japonicus
GGACGAAGGGAAGGACGGAAGGAAGGAAAGAACGACGAAGGGAAGGAAGGAAGGAAGGAAGGAAGAAAGGAAGGAAGGAAGGAAAGAAGGATGAAGGGAAGGAAAGAAGGAAGAAAGGAAGAAAGGAAGGCAGGAAGGACGAAGGGAAAAGGAAGGAAGGAAGGAAGGAAGGAAGGAAGGAAAGAAGGACGAAGGGAAGGAAGGAAGGAAGGAAGGAAGGAAGGAAGGACGAAGGGAAAAAGGAAGGAAGGAAGGAAAGGAGGACGAAGGGAAGGAAAGAAGGAAGAAAGGAAGGAAGGAAAGAAGGACGAAGGGAAAAAGGAAGGAAGGAAGGAAGGAAGGAAAGAAGGACGAAGGGAAAAAGGAAGGAAGGAAGGAAAGAAGGACGAAGGGAAGGAAAGAAGGAAGAAAGGAAGGAAGGCAGGAAGGACGAAGGGAAAAAGGAAGGAAGAAAGGAAGTCAAGAAGGACGAAGGGAAAAAGGAAGGAAGAAAGGAAGGCAGGAAGGACGAAGGGAAGGAAGGAAGGAAGGAAATAAGGAAAGAAAGAAGAAAGGAAGGCAGGAAGGAAAGAAGGACGAAGGGAAGGACGGAAGGAAGGAAAGAACGACGAAGGGAAGGAAGGAAGGAAGGAAGAAAGGAAGGAAGGAAGGAAAGAAGGATGAAGGGAAGGAAAGAAGGAAGAAAGGAAGAAAGGAAGGCAGGAAGGACGAAGGGAAAAGGAAGGAAGGAAGGAAGGAAGGAAGGAAGGAAGGAAGGAAGGAAAGAAGGACGAAGGGAAGGAAGGAAGGAAGGAAGGAAGGCAGGAAGGAAGGCAGGAAGGACGAAGGGAAAAACGAAGGAAGGAAGGAAGGAAGGAAAGAAGGACGAAGGGAAGGAAGGAAGGAAGAAAGGAAGGAAAGAAGGACGAAGGGAAGGAAGGACGACGGGAAGGAAAGAAGGACGAAGGGAAAAAGGAAGGAAGGAAGGAAAGGAGGACGAAGGGAAGGAAAGAAGGAAGAAAGGAAGGAAGGAAGGAAAGAAGGACGAAGGGAAGGAAAGAAGGAAGAAAGGAAGGAAGGCAGGAAGGACGAAGGGAAAAAGGAAGGAAGGGAGAAAGGAAGGCAGGAAGGACGAAGGGAAAAAGGAAGGAAGGAAGAATGGAAGAAAGGAAGGCAGGAAGGAAAGAAGGAAGAAAGGAAGGAAGGAAGGAAAGAAGGACGAAGGGAAGGAAGGAAGGAAAGAAGGACGAAGGGAAGGAAGGAAGGAAGGAAGGAAAGAAGGACGAAGGGAAGGAAGGAAGGAAGGAAGGAAGGAAGAAAGGAAGGAAAGAAGGACGAAGGGAAGGAAGGAAGGAAGGAAGGAAGGAAGGACGAAGGGAAGGAAGGAAGGAAGAAAGGAAGGAAAGAAGGACGAAGGGAAGGAAGGACGACGGGAAGGAAAGAAGGACGAAGGGAAAAAGGAAGGAAGGAAGGAAAGAAGGACGAAGGGAAGGAAAGAAGGAAGAAAGGAAGGAAGGACGAAGGGAAAAAGGAAGGAAGGAAGGAAAGAAGGACGAAGGGAAGGAAAGAAGGAAGAAAGGAAGGAAGGCAGGAAGGACGAAGGGAAAAAGGGAGGAAGAAAGGAAGGCAGGAAGGACGAAGGGAAGGAAGGAAGGAAGGAAGAATGGAAGAAAGGAAGGCAGGAAGGAAAGAAGGAAGAAAGGAAGGAAGGAAGGAAAGAAGGACGAAGGGAAGGAAGGAAGGAAAGAAGGACGAAGGGAAGGAAGGAAGGAAGGAAGGAAAGAAGGACGAAGGGAAGGAAGGAAGGAAGGAAGAAAGGAAGAAAGGAAGGAAAGAAGGACGAAGGGAAGGAAGGAAGGAAAGAAGGAAGGAAGGAAGGAAGGAAGAAAGGAAGGAAGGAAGGAAGAAAGGAAGGAAAGAAGGACAAAGGGAAGGAAGGAAGGAAGGAAAGAAGGAAGGGGAAAAAGGAAGGAAAGAAAAATGGAGGGAAGGGAACAGATTGGGTCAAAAAGGAAGGAAGAATATGTAAGGACGAAGGGAGGGAAGGAGGGAAGGAAGGAAGGAAGGAGGGATGGAGGAAGGGAACAGATTGGGTCAATTTGAACCAGAAGGATCAACAACTTATTCAGGTGTTTTTTTCTCTCTGTCAGGACCAAACAGTGAGAAACGTGGACCTATATAACACACACACACACACACACACAACAGGCTCAAAGGTCGGAGCTCGGTGACCTTTGACCTCCAGATAAACAACACACTCTCTGGCCCAGTTCCTCTCCGACCTCGTGGTGCGTTCAGGTTCAGTCTGTGAGTCTGAGTTCTGTTCTGTTCCACTGTGAATGAGCTCCTTACTGCAAGGAAATTACCCAGAGTTCATAGCGTTGTGAAGTCAGATACAGAGGACGCCGCCGACTAGGGATGTCACGATTATAGATTTTCTTTGTACGATTATTGTCAGAGAAATAATCACGGTGTTACGATTATCACGATTATTATGCATTAATTCATTATTTACATCAATGAATGTGTAAAATATAATGACAATACTAATTATTTATACTAAATATTTGAAGTCTCTGCTATTAATATATAACCATTAACCAATTATTAATCCTGCAGGGGAAGTGTTTTAAATATTCAATCATTAATTCTCATCTATACCAAATGTTTAAGTTTATCATTGTTTGTTTTTTAGCACAAATTACTGGCTAACATTTAAATTCCGTTAGGTAAATGGACCAGTATTTCTCACATTTATCTTCACTTTGACGCCACATCTGCCTCTGTGTTTCCAACATCATCTTTTTTGGAAAGTGACGGTATTTAGGAATCTTTACGATTAATTAATTGTGGCGCTTAATACCACGATTAACTGTGAAAACAAGTAATTGTGACATCCCTACCGCCGACGGAACGCGAGGGGTTAAAAAAAGTCAATAAACAAACAGCAGAAAACAGACGTTGACCGTTCTAATCAACGCTGTTGTGTTAGATTGTGAGGAACAGTTGTTGTGAGTCTGTTTCTCTCACACATCGTGCTGCTGGAAGTAGCTAAACGTCACCACGCTATGAGATAATAACACAACGTTACCACACAGAGTTGTTTTAGAGGGAAATTCATGTAAAACCACTGATGCACGTTGCCTTCAGGGACAGTTTTTCATCAACAGTCTCTGAATTTCCCTCTAAAACAACTCTGTGTGGTAACGTTGTGTTATTATCTCATAGCGTGGTGAATGTGCAGCTCACAACTTGTCCACCAGAGCGTTGTAGAGTTGTTGGATTGTGTATTTGATGAGTTTGATGATGAGGGAAACCAAAGAAATCCCATAGTGAGCCTCCGTAGCGTAGCTCTGAGCAGCTCACGGCTCTGCTCCGCCGTTCTAAAAACAGCTTGCACCGACAATTAAAGGTAACGAACCTACTGCTATGACTATAGGGATTATGGCAATGGGCCAATTTGACTAAATGTTGAACTATCCCTTTAAGTGAAGTTCCCTGAGACCTGGACTAATTAGCGGTGACATCACAGGAGGAGAGATAACGAAGGAAGGACAAAGGAAAGAAGGAAGGAAGGACGAAGGGGAAAAGGAAGGAAGGAAAGAAGGACGAAGGGAAGGAAGGAAGGAAGAAAGGACAAAGGGAAAGAAAGAAGGAAGGAAGGACGAAGGGAAAAAGGAAGGAAGAAAGGAAGGAAGGAAAGAAGGACGAAGGGAAGGAAGGAAGGAAGGAAAGAAGGACGAAGGGAAGGAAGGAAGGAAGGAAAGAAGGACGAAGGGAAGGAAGGAAGGAAGGAAGGAAGGAAGGAAGGAAAGAAGGACGAAGGGAAGGAAGGAAGGAAGGAAAGAAGGACGAAGGGAAAGAAGGAAGAAAGGAAGGAAAGAAGGACGAAGGGAAGGAAGGAAGGAAGGAAGGAAAGAAGGACGAAGGGAAGGAAGGAAGAAAGGAAGGCAGGGAGGAAGGAAGGGAAAATAGGAAGGAAGGGAGGAAAGAAGGACGAAGGGAAGGAAGGAAGGAAGGAAGGACAAAGTGAGAGATGGTAGGAAAGAAGGAAGGGAAAAAGGAAGGTAAGATAGAAGGAGGGAGGGAACAGATTGGGTCAAAAAGGAAGGAAGAAGATGTAAGGACGAAGGGAGGGAAGGAAGGAAGGAAGGAAGGAAGGAAGGAAGGAAGGAAGGAAGGGAACAGATTGGGTCAATTTGAACCAGAAGGACCAACAACTTATTCAGGTGTTTTTTTCTCTCTGTCAGGACCAAACAGTGAGAAACGTGGACACACACACCATTATATTAACACACACACACACACACACACACACACACACACACACACACACACACACACACACACACACACACACACACAGATGCACCGGTAGATTAACGGCAGCTTGGTGTGTGTGTGTGTGTGTGTGTGTGTGTGTGTGTGTGTGTGTGTGTGTGTGTGTGTGTGTGTGTGTGACCGGGTCATCTGGGCTTTAACATGATCCAATTAACCTTTAAATAAAACTTGGTCCGTGTTCAGACTCAGAGACAAAAAAAGAAGAATTTAAAATAAAATAAAATAAAATAAAATAAAATAAATTAAAATAACAGGTGTAGATAGATAATAAAAGTTAAACAGGGTGAATTTAACGGACACGACCAGGCCTAATGACCGGTCTCCTCCTCGGTCAGTCCGGTTTACTGCTCCTCTATAATCTATAATTAGCTCCAGGATTAATTAATGTGGTTTATTTTCCATCTGGGTCCAGAACCGGAACTGGACCGGTGTCTCGGCTTACAGCTGCCCGGGTCTGGCGCTCCCTCCGCCGGCCACAGGGATCAGGTTCCCTCGGTCGGTCCAGTCCACTCCGCGGTTACATTTAGGGCAAGGCAAGGCAAGGCAATTTTATTTGTATAGCCCGTTTTTACCACCAGTTTGTCTCAAAGGGCTTCACATCCCATAATAGCAACATCCTCTGTCCTTAGACCCTCACATCCACTGAGGAAAAACTCCTTGGAAAACCCTTTAACAGGGAAAACCAGGAGAAAGCTCAGGGTGAGCAGCAGAGGAGGGATCCCTCACCCAGGACGGACTAAGACAGACGTGACATAGATGTTGTTACAAGGTCCAAGGCTACTATACTGCTGCTCAGACTGAATAAACTGATAATAAAAAATGATAATTATCTATAATTAATGATGAGATAATTAACCCCCCTACTCCCTTCCTCCCCTCTCTCCCCATAATGATCCGGTTTGTGCAGCAGCAGCAGCAGCGGACGCACCGGAGCACCGGAGCTTCAGGGCGGATAGAGCTGCAGCGGAGCCCGGGGAAGGAGCCTCTTCCCCCGGGGAGAAGGAGGAGAGTCTTACCTGCGGTTGGAGGTTGGAGGCTGGAGCTCCGTGCAGGTTCACAGCGACATGGCACAGACACCGCGGCCGCTGCAGAGGCTCCAAGCCCCGGCAGAGTCAGTCAGTCAACTCCACTGGCTCGGTTCGGTTCAACTCGGCTTGGTTCGGCTTGGCTCGGCTCGGCTCAGCGGGATGTGACTCGGATTAAACTCCACTTGACTTTGAATTGTTGGTGGAAAAACAGCGACGACCGACCGACAACCAACAACCTGCCCAGAGACCAGCGGGGAGGGAGGGGGCGGGGTTAGGGTTAGGACACGCCCCCTCTCTGCTGCTGGTATCCAAGGTTACCGTTATCTGTTAGAGACAGGTGTGGTTTACGGCAGCAGCAGGTTTTTACGGCAGCGGTGTTCTTTTTTTTACTCCTTTCTTCCTCTCTCTCTTTTTCTCTATTTATTTCTTTCTACCCTCTGTGCATCTTTTTCTTTCTTTCTTTCTACCCCCCTCTCTCTGTCTTTTTTTCTTCTTCCTGTCTTTCTACACCCTTTCTGTCTTTTTACTCCCTTCTTTCTACCCCTCTCTCTGTCTTTTTCTTTCTTCCTGTCTTTGTACCCCCTTTCTGTCTTTTTACTCCCTTCTTTCTTTCTACCCCTCTCTCTTTTTCTTTCTTTCTTTCTACCCCCTTTCTCTGTCTTTTTACTCCTTTCTTTCTACCCCTCTCTCTATCTTTTTCTTTCTTCCTTTCTTTCTACCCCCTTTCTCTGTATTTTTCTCTCTTTCTTTCTACCCCTCTCTCTATATTTTTCTTTCTTTCTTTCTAACCCTTTCTCTGTCTTTGCTTCCTTCTTCAGCTGCTTTCAGCATTCACACGCATTTCCTTCAGGAAATGCAATCCTTTTCTCGTTATGTATTACATTTTATCATATATTATATCATTTTGTATTATATTTAATTATATTGTATCATATTGTATTATATTGCATTGTATTATATCATGTTGTATTCCATTGTATTGTATTATTATATTATATATTATTATTATGGGCTGTTTTGGTAGCAGCAGGATTTTACGGCAGCATACACTGCAAAAAACTCAAAATCTTAGCAAGAATATTTGTCTTATTTCTAGACAAAACAAATCTCATTATACCTAAAATAAGTATATTTAAACACATTATACATAAAAAGAAGCTTGTTTTTATACATTTTTTTTAAACTTCTTTCAAGCAGATTTTCACTTGAAATAAGTAGAAAAATCTGATAGTGGAGCAAGTTTTTCTTTGTTATTACAAGCACAAAAGACAGATTTTTCTACTTATGTCAAGTGAAAATTTGTTTGAAACAAGTGAAAATGATCTAAAAACAAGTTAATTTTTAGGCGATGAGTCTTATTTTAAGTGGAAAGAGATTAGTTTTGACTAGAAATTAGACATTTTGACAAGTAATAAGACAATTATTCTTGGAAAGATGTTGAGTTTTTGCAGTGCACAGAGCAGCAGCAGCAGCTTTAAAACATGAATTAATGATCATTAAAGCCATTGATCTGATTAATCTTCCGTGTTTCCTGTTTGATGACGCAACATTAATCCCTTGAACCAATGAAACGCGGAGCTGAGGGAGCTGCTCCTCACCTGCACCTGTCAGCAGAGGAGCGAGGACGCCCCCTGCTGGAGGCAGAGCTCATTTAACAGGCTGTTCATATTATTATATTATATTGTATAATAAAATACCAAATAATATAATAGTAAAATAACATATATTATATCATGATGTATTGTATTATATTCTATTGTACCATTGTATTATATTTTATTATATTATATTGTACTGTTATATTATGTTAAATTATATTATTACAAGTCTTTCTTTCTCTCTTTCTTTACATCTACCCTCTTTCTGTCTTTTTACTTTCTTTCTACCCCTCTCTCTGTGTCTCTTTCTGTTGTTCTTCTATCTCTTTCTTTCTTACTACCCCCTTTTTCTCTGTCTTTTTACTTCATTCTTTATTTCTTTCTACCCCTCTCTCTATGTAAATGCAAAGATTTACGTATACAAATTAATTAAAAAAAATATTTAGAGATTCAAAATGTAAAAACAAAAGGTGTATCTCATGCAGAGGAATTTCTTTCTTTCTTTCTACTCCTCTCCTCTCCTCTCGATCTCCATCTATGTACCCATCTATCCGCCTTTTTCTTTCTTTCTACCCACGATATCTTTTTGCTTCCTTCTTCAGCTACCTTCAGCATTCACACACATTTCCTTTAGGAAATGCTATCCTTTTCTCGTCATGTATTATATTTTATCATATTATATCATTTTGTATTGTATTTCATTGTATTATATTATATATTATTATTATGGGCTGTTTTGGTAGGCGTGAAACACACTAGATGGCGTGGCCTGAGTCTGATTCATGTTGGTTTGACTTGTCATCAGGTGTGTGGTGTCATCAACATGCTACAGAAACAAAAACACACGGACACACACTCTTCATCATCATCATCATCATCTTCATCTTCATCATCATCATCATCATCATCATCATCATCATCATCATCATCATCATCATCTCTTTACTGGTCTCACACTGGTTCAGCTCCAGCAACATCAACTGTGACTATGTGAGTGTTTGTTTGTCTGCAGCCGCTCGTCGCCCAGAGTCCCAGCCTCTTCTCTCACACACACACACACACACACACACACACACGCACACACACATCCACGCTGCCCTCCCTCCGTCTCCATGGCGACCCTCTGCTCAGGTGAAGAGTTCAGGTCGTCTCTGCTGCTCCAGACCCGAGGGTTCAGGACCGACCGGACGCAACATTCAGAGGCTCAGAGTCTGTGTCCTGTTACGCTCGCACGCACGCACGCACGCACGCACGCACGCACGCTCGCACGCACGCACGCACGCACGCACGCACGCACGCACGCTCGCACGCACGCACGCACACACGCACGCACGCACGCACACACGCACGCACGCACACGTCTCCAGCTGTGAGTCCCATCAGAACTAATTAACGACTGTGGATCAAAAACCAACGACTCATTGAATCTGGAATCTAAGTCCAGAGTCCAGACCAGAATCCAGACCAGAATCCAGACCAGAATCCAGTCCAAAGCTGAAACTTTATTGATCCTGGACTCGGTTCTGTGACGGTTCTTCTCTGGAGACGTGTGGAGCTGAAGAACCTGGAGAACCAGCGCCCTCTAGTGGCCGTTACTGTCACTGTCAGACCGGGTCCACTCAGATCCAGAACCAGAACCAGAACCAGAACCAGAACCAGAACCAGAACCAGAACCAACCAGTCTCACTGTGTCCGACTACAGAGACCTGGTCCAGGTCCATTTTCAAGTCCAGGTCCAGTTCAAGTCTTTGTCCTGGTTCAAGTCCAGATCCAGTCCGGTTCGGTTTAGGTTCAGGTTCTGGTCCGGTCCGGTTCAGTCCGGTCCGGTCCGGTTCAGGAGACCTGTATGACCTCCATGCTGCCGGTGAAGCTCGTTCCTCCTCCGACGGCGTCGTCTCTGGCGTCCGTCCTCCCGTCTCCAAACTCCATCTGGCAGCTTCGTCTCTTCAGCTGCTTCTCGAAGCTGCTCTCCTCGTGCCAACTCCTCCTGGAGTCTCCGCCACGGTCGCCGCCGCCCGTCCTCTGCCGGCTGCGCCGCCGCACCGCGTCCAGGCCGCCGCCGCCGCTGCAGCCGCCACCGCCGCCGTACGGCGCGAAGCCGCCGCCGGCGCTGAGGAACGAGGTGGAGTAGAAGCGCGTGGAGTCGGAGGAGAGGAACCAGCCGCCGGAGGACGAGACGGTGACGGGGCCGAGGACGATGTCCGAGTGCCATCCCTTCAGCACGCCACCGTGGTCTCCATGGCGACCGGCCACGCCGCCGTGGTCTCCATGGCGACCGGCCACGCCGCCGTGGTCTCCATGGCGACCGGCCGGGCGGGCGAGCTGCTGCTGGCTGCGCGAGAGGCCGAACAGGAAGCTGGTGGCGTTTTCCTCCATGCTGCCGCTGCGCTGCAGCTGCTGCGAGACGCTAGCGGCCGCGGCGGCGGCGGGCGGTGGTTTGGTGAAGCCGGTGGCGCCCGGCGGCGGCGGCGGCGTGTCGTCGGCCTGGAGGCGGTGCGGCGGCGGCGGCGTCCCGTCGGCCTCCTCCTTGTCGGGACTTTGCTCCGGCGTCGACTGCTCCGACACCTCCTCCACCGGAGAGAACTGACACGGTTTACTGGTCGGCTCCTTGAACGGCGACGCTTTGTAGAAGTCGCCGGCGGTGGCGTCGCCCGCCGTCGCCGCGGCGCCGTGAGGGACGAACACCCGGTGGCCAACGCCACCACCACCGCCGCCGCCCGGCTCGCCGTACGACTTGATGTCCAGGGAGAAGGAGCGCTTCAGCCGGGCGCTGTCCTCGGCGCCGTCGGGCAGCGTCAGGCCGCTCAGCGCCGCCGCCAGCAGCCGCTCCTCGGGGCCGTCGGCCAGGACGCACGGCAGCGTCAGCGGCTCCAGCAGCGGAGACAGAACCGGGCCGGTGGCGCCCGGCGGCGGCGGCGACCCCGACCCCCCCTCCTCCTCCTCGGCCCCCCCCTCCCCCTCGCCGCTCGACTCCGGCTGCTGCGGCGACGACTTGAGCTTCGACTCTGAACCGTCTGGACTCTTGATCTTCTTCTCAAAGTCCAGCAGCTGCCCCAGGAAGTTGAAGTTAGGAGAGATGGTCGGACGCTTCTCCTTCACAAACCTGAGGGAGGGGAGGGGGGGGGCAGAGAGAGAGAGGGGGGCGGGGGAGGGCAGAGAGGGGGGAGGGGATTAGTGAGAATCATAACAAGCGTCTGTAATCAACACTGACACAAGTCGAGTTAATGAGGCCGTGGACTCGTTAACTCAGACCGACCGACTGCAGAAGAGGAATGTGACGGTGAGAGTTACGACTGAACCTGAACTCAACACCAAGACGTCCTCAAACACAAACACCTACTTTTACTTTTACACACATCTACCTTTATTCTGAAGGAGCTTTAACACAAACATCTACCTTTATTCTGAAGGAGCTTTAACACAAACATCTACCTTTATTTTGAAGGAGCTTTAACACAAACGTCTACCTTTATTCTGAAGGAGCTTTAATCTTTATATTAAACCTTAGGGATGGGCATGATTAATCAATGATCGATTATTGATCGTTAAGAATTTTATCGATCACGTTAATTTTTTATCGATTTATTATAAGGGATCATGTAGAGGGCAGAGGTTGTTATGTAGAAATATTTTTTTTCATAACAACCAATAAACTCTATATTATTATTATATATTATTATTATTATTATTACATGGTTTAAGAGTGAAATCATTCATTAAATATGACGGGACTGTGAGCTGAGACACCGCGGCTCCGCCCGCTCTGATCAGCAGGTTTGGTTTTCAGCAGCGGTGTGGAAGGAGCCTCCACTCTCTCTGTAAGTTACAAGCTACAAGTCATTTATCTAACATCACAATTAGTCCCAAGCTGTTTAACTACGGTTAAAACGAAACGAAAGGTAAATATCCTGCATAGTTTGTTTCTCTTTTCTGTGCTCCTGTGATCAGAGCGCCGCTCCGCCGTGTGTTGGCTACAGAAAAAACATAAAACACACGCTTTCACATTTTGAAAGTACTTGCGATTTCTTTCGTACAAGTGCAGCCAAACACGAGGCTGAAGAGAGAGGGACAGCAGAGCTGCTCTGACAGCTCAGCTGCAGGTGAGCCAGGCAGCGCAACGGTGCTTTTTTTTTTTTTTTTTTTTTTTAAATGCCGGTGTCGGCACCGTGCCTACAGGTGAAGCACAAGCACACAGACGTCCGTGTACGTTGTTGTCTGACCTTCCTAAACGGGGACTGCCCTGGATTACTGGCACACGCCATAGCCGCACGCATTCTGTTATTACATTGACAATTAATATTCATATTAATATGAATATTAATATTAACGATTAAATCGATAATTGATCGTTAATTTCCCCGATGATCGATCAAAAAGATTTCTTTAAATGCCCATCCCTATTAAACCTAATCTCATCACTAATATTTCTCTGTGAGCGGCAGCTGCACAGGAAGTGACATCAGTGTCTGACCTGTAGGCCTCGTCCAGAGACATGTCCATCCTCTTCATGATGTAGGCGATGGCGATGGTGGCGGAGCGCGAGATGCCGGCCAGACAGTGGACGAGGACTCGGGCGTTGGAGGCTTTGGCCTTCTCTGAAACACAGGAGGAGGAGACACTGATCTGAGAACAGCTGCTGGCGGCGGCGTTACATCATCATAGTGCAGTGCAGTGTGCAATATTTTTTTTCGTAGGATAGGTCCGGGAAAAGGGAAAGTCCCGCCTTCCCCGCCCCCGATTGGCTAGATGAGCTCTCCTCTGATTGGTTGTTTGAGTTGGCCGTGTAACGTCATCTCACAACAGTAGTGCAGTAAACTAAAATATACACAAACTGAAGTTCAGGGTTCCTACACATTTTAAATGTCCAAATTCCATACTTTTTCCAGACCCTAATTTCCGGACTTCCACTGCAAAAACTCAAAATGTTAGCAAGAATATTTGTCTTATTTCTAGTTAAAATGTCATTTCTAGTCAAAACAAATCTCATTATACTTAAAATAAGACTAATCACATTTTAAAAAGTAGCTTGTTTTTAGACACTTTTTACTTCTTTCAAGCAGATTTTTCACTTGAAATAAGTAGAAAAATCTGATAGTGGAGCAAGTTTTTTCTTTCTATTACGAGCAGAAAAAACTTGCTTTCACTGGCAGATTGTTCTACTAATTTCGAGTGAAAATGTGTTTGAAACAAGTGAAAATGATCTGAAAACAAGTTCATTTTTAGGTGATGAGTCTTATTTTAAGTGGAAAGAGATTAGTTTTGACCAGAAATGAGACATTTTGACAAGAAATAAGACAAATATTCTTGGAAAGATTTTGAGTTTTTGCAGTGTGTCAGTAAAAAGAAAAATTAAATAATTTGTGACATTTGAGTAGATGTGTATCATGTTAATAAATCATGCAATTAATCATTTGTTTTCATTATTCTGAATTTTTATGCCATTATGTAACCAAATAACTTCCAGGAGATTGTAGCTAGGTACAATAGCGCATACAACATAATAATGTGATAGTTTCCATTTTCCATACTCCATACTTTTCAGACCTGGAAATGTATAAAATCAAATTCCATATTATTCCATACTTTCTATACTTGCGTAGGAACCCTGGAATTTACTAGTGTGTTCAGACGCGTCGGCGAAGCGGTTTGCGTTTTCGCCTGCGGTGTGGTGAATCCGAGTTCGATCCCCGCTGGTTTCACATTCCGAAAAATTTAGTTTTTAAATTTATATTCCAAGTTTACATTTTGAGTTTGAGTGAGAAGTGTAATCGTGCCATTGGTTGGGTTTAGGCAATGAAGAAAGGAGTTGGTTAAGTTCAGTAAAAAAGACCAGAGTGATGAGTAGAGAGAGTCCAGGTAGATCTAGACTAGGCACTTATCACACTTTGCCAACAGCCGTTTCACAGCCAAAACAAACAACCAATCAGGCGAGAGTCCTTCTAGCCAATCAGAGGCGGGAAAGGCGGGACTTTCCTGGACCTATCCTACGAAAACAAATATCGCGTGCAGTGCAGCGTGGTGGTGGCTGTGACATCATCATGGCGGCCGTGATGCGTTTCCTGCTCTGACCTATGAAGTCCAGCGAGCGGTCGAGCCAGGGAAGGATCTTCTCACAGAAGGAGTCGTTGACCGGGACTCTCAGGAAGTGCGAGTCGGGGATGAAGTCCGGTTTGGGGCAGGTGTTGCTGGCGTTCAGGACGTAGGCGATCTCGTTCTGCTGCATCAGCTCCTGCACAGATTTAATATATGATATATGATATATATATGATATAATACACAGATACAGATACAGATACAGATACAGAGGTCAGAGGGTTTAAATAGAGTTTAAATATATAAACACACGATGATTGACAGGGTTTCTGCAGGTACCAGCAAATCTAATTTAATGCTTTTTAATGCCCTTTTTAATGCCATTTCAAACATTTTTAATGCCTGTGACTGCAAATACTATACGTGTGTGCGTACATACACTTACCTATATACACATACACCCAATTACTTGGTTCTGCATGTTTATCGTGCACCGACTGCAATTTTCTGGCCTATCACTGATTTTTAAAAAGCCTGACCTGCCGATTCCGATTTTTGCCGACAGCGATAGATAAAAAAAAAAAAAAAAGAAAGAGTCAACAGTAGCCTGCCACCACCTAAAAATATTAATTTAGGAAATTCTCCATTTCTTCACCCACGTTTAATTTTACTGTAGATTAACTGTAATCCCCCTATTTTTCTGCTCTTTGTGCTCTATAGGGATGTAATGATATCAAAATCTCACTGTATGAATCAATCAATTTTTTATCAATTTTTTAATGCCTTTGAGAATCGAATTTAATTCCTTTTAATGCCATTTAAGGCCTTAATTTCAGCAAAATATATTTAATGACTTATAATGCTTTTTAATGACCCGCGGAAACCCTGATTGAAACTGAATCACTTCATCTGAACTAACGATGACTGAATGATGGTTTAACACGTAACGACCAGCTGTGACTCATCAGTGACTCATCAGGAACTGGGTTTCCATCCAAATGGATCGAATTTAAGAGCGGATTTTGTGAAAATGCGCAAAAAGCAAATGCGGATTTATGCCCGTTTCCATTCGTTATTGTTTTGCGATTATTGGGAGAGGAGTGGTGGTGCGCCGTGAGATTACGTCATTAAGACAGCGTGAATGAATCCATGACAACAGTTGACATTCAGTTGACACTCAACATCATGGACAATTTACGTACTTTCCGGACTATAGAGCACCTGAGTATCAGCCGCACCAGCTACATTTTAAAGGAAAATCCATATATAGGCCGCACTTGAATATAGGTTTTCATGTTGTTGGGAAGTCGTCCTCCAGCAGCACTTCACCCACAAACTCTGGCTCAATTCGCAAAACCTGTTTCCATAACAAAAAGTCGGATTTTCCTTTTATCAACCCCCCCCCCCCCTCCCCAAGCGTAAAAACTTTTAATGCGCATTTATTATTTAGGGTGCACTCACACTAGGGCCAGTTGTTCCGTGCCGTGCTGAAGCCCGAAAGCCCCCCCTCCCCTGTCCCCCGCTGGCCCGCACTCACACTACCTCGAACCCAAGCTGCTGAAGCCCGGTCGCCTCCGACACATTCGTCATCACGTTGATAAACCAACACAGCGGATGCGTTATCTTGAAGTTTAATCAAAGCGACGTCAACTAGCGATGTTTACGGCGCGACGTAATCGTTAAGTGACTGTTGTTTACATGCGGTTGCAGACACGTGGTGGAGAACGAGCCCGCAGCGCATTACGTGTGCACATTCCTGGCCAAGCGTACCGTGCCCAAGCACAGCTTTCCCAACCGTGCCGGGCCACTTTTGAAAGTGCGAATAAAAAAAGGTGGATGGAAACTAGTGACTCATCAGTGACCTCACGGCGGTACGGCGGCCTCTGCAGGGCGGCGGTGCGGCGGTACCTTGTTGAGGACGTCCCTCTGGCAGCCCAGGTACAGGTGAGGCAGGATGCGGGTCGGCCCGGTGTTGGAGACGGGGAGACACGGCTGAGAGATGCAGGAGGGAACCACGGTCGACTTCCCCTCACACAGACCCGGGAACAGCCGGGAGAACTCACAGAACCCACCTGAGAGAACGTTACAGAGAGAGAGAAAACGTTAGAGTCTGGGTTCATTTAGTTTTTCATCACTCACTTGTTTCATGGATTTTTATTATTCTAGTTTCATTTATTTCAGTTCTGACATCCCCTTACAGAAAAACTACGGGAACTTCACATGTGATTTTTGCACATTTCACAATGCTGCACATGGGAATCATGTGGTTTTGGCCCAGTTTTATGTGAATCACATGTGAATTCCCATGTGAACCCATTTTCCACATGTGGTAACATGTTTTCCACATGTGCTCTATATGGTAACACATGTGAAATCACATAAAATCGGGCCAAAACCACGTGATTCCCATGTGCAACATTTTTCACATAAGGGTTAATTATTAAATCTGTTTTTATTACCGTTTAAATTCTAACTTTGTGTTAATTATTGATCATCACGGTTGTAACAACTGTTAAAGTTTAAAAGCTGAGTCTGTTCATGGTCATGTGTTTTTATTTTATTTATTTATTTGTTTATCTAGACGGGACAATGCGTATTAATGAACAGTGCGTAGTGTGTGGTACGGTGGCCCAGAGGGCTCAACACTGAGGCTGCAGCTGAGAAAACACAACAGACAAAACAAACACAAACCATCTTGTTCAGTCTTAAACACCTTCACAGTGACGCTCTACTTGGTGTTGGACTGTCACATAAAATCACAATAAAAAAGGTTCAATTTGTGGTTGTAATGTAATAAAATGTGGAAAAGTTCAAGGGGGATGAAAACTTTTGCAAGGCATCGTATTATATTATATATTATAGATAATATATGATATATATATTACATATCCTGTGCTGTGATTGGTCCTGAGGTCCATGTTTCTGTCTCTGGAGGTTCGTCAAAGAACAGTGCAGGGTTTCTGCAGGTTTCACCAACTCAAATTTAAGACTTTTTAAGACCAGTATGGATGAAATTTAAGACCGATATCATGACAAACAAAAAACGTTCAAAAGAAATGCAGAGTCACAAAATTACTTGCACAGTAAATTGGCTGCAATACGTATGCAAGTTGCACGTTAGGCTCGTTTGTAGTTGAAAATACGTTCAGTAAAGCACAATGAAGTGTCGTGGGAGCATTTGAGGTTGTGTTATGACGGGCATAAGAGAATTATTTAAGACTTGAACACAATACTTAAACAAATTTAAGACTTTTTAAGGCCTGAAATTTAGATTTTCACATTTTAGACTTTGCAAGGCTTTTTCAGACTCGCTGCAGTATAAATGCTCGGCCTTTGGTTCCTACCGAGGTCAGCTGGGGACGGTTGTCAGTGACGGACCGGTCATGTTTTGTCTGTTGTGCGTCTGTGTAAAGACTCACAGACGGTCGGTGGCTCCTCCTCTGGTTGTGTAACTGACTGAACCTTTGACCGACTGATTCTAGGGCTCAGAGTGATGTCAGAGGGTGGAGCCATTACATCATCGTTACATAACCTCAGAGGAGAGGAGGAGGAGGAGGAGGAGGAGGAGGAAAGGAGGAGGAGGAAGAGGTTAAAGAGAAGCAGGAGAAGGAGAGAAGAGGAGGAGGAGGAGGAGGAGGAGGAGGAGAAAGGAGGAGGAGGAAGAGGGAGGAGGAGCAGGAGTAAAGTTCATTGAATTGAATTGAATGGAATTGAAAAGGAGGAGGAGAGAAGAGGAGAAGGAGGAGGAGAGAAGAGGAGAAGACTTTGCACTGTGTTCATTGTATTATATTTTAAATCTACTACCTCTTCTATTGATTGTACATGTATTTTTTTATGCACTGACCAGAGGGTTTGTTAGAATTTCACTGTAATGACAAATACAGTAAACTTGAAACTTGATCTTGTTTTAAACATTACTTTACAGTTAAGGATTACTCTTGTTATTGTCATGCTCATTGTTATTGTTAAGCAGTCAGACACTGTTAACTTTAACATTAATATTAACATTAACTTTAATATGAACACAGTGTTTGTGATTTAGATGAATGATAATTAACAAATGATGAGTCTGAGTTTTGAAATTACAGGAACAAACTGAGCTCCTACTTTAACAGTTAAGGATGACTGTTGTTATTATAATGCTCATTCTTATATGTGACCCGATCCATCAAAATGAGTCACAGTGACCCAAATTTCAAAGTTGAGATTTTGGTATCAATGGAAAGATTAGAAAATAAGTTTTAAAATGATACCCTAGTCAAAGTCATAGCTACATTTGATGGTTTTCTAGATGTGGCCATTTGAATTACGATCTCCTACTCTCTCATTCTGTTCTAAAACCTGAGAAAATTGCAGTTAAAGTTTTTGCCAGTGACTCTGCATCTGTTCCTGTACCACGTGATTACACACAACCTATACGGTCCCTTGTTGTCATAGAGGCAGCATTCAATGACCCTCGGAAAGCAGAGAATCTCACAATTCAGATGCTTTTTACAGCTCGTCTCTATCATGAACGGTTCAGGAGTTGTCATGTTTTGTTGACATTTTGTAAAACATGTGCAAGCCTGTACGTTCGGGTTAGCATCGATGCTACGCTCTGTTAGCGTCGATGCTACTCGGTTTAGCATCTGTTTCTGTACCCGTCCCTTCTAGTCATAGAGGCACCATTCAATGACCGTTGGAAAGCGGAGAATCCCGTGATTCAGATGCAGTTTACAGCTCGTCTCTATCATGAACGGTTCAGGAGATATTTCATGTTTTGCACCGAAGCAACGCTCATTTTCAGAGGGTTTAAGTTGCAGGTCAACTTTAATCATCATTTACCTACCTGCCTTTTCTCAATTATCTGGACTATAAAACTTTGGGAGATTGTTTTTGAATGTCATTGCTTTGAAATTAGGGTAAAAAATTTTTTTTTATTTTCTATGGGTTTTCCACGTTATCAGCTGATTATCTAAAAATAGAACGTTGCGACTTCCGACTCATTTTGATAGAACGGGTCACATATATGATTATATCTATTATTCCTATGATGTAATGTCTCCGTCAGAGTGTGCGCGGGGGGCGGAGCCTGACTCACCTGACAGCAGGTGGACCGAGGGGAAGCTCCTCTCCAGTTTTCCCAGCAGGACGCTGAGGAAGGAGTCGGAGCTGAGGGAGAGAGGGTCGGAGGAGCTCTGGTCGTACACCACCACCTCCTGGTCGGCCTGGAGCTCCAGCTGCACCGACACCCAGAGTTACAGAGTCAGAGAGGAGGCAGCGAACGCACCACGACACATCATCATCATCATCATCATCATCATCATCATCATCTCAGAAAGAAACTAAAACTTAAAGGGATAGTTCAACATTTAGTCAAATTGGCCCATTGCCATAATCCCTATAGTCATAGCAGTAGGTTCGTTACCTTTAATTGTCGGTGCAAGCTGTTTTTAGAACGGCGGAGCAGAGCCGTGAGCTGCTCAGAGCTACGCTACGGAGGCTCATTATGGGATTTCTCGGTTGGTTTCCCTCATCATCAAACTCATCAAATACACAACCCAACAACTCCACAACGCTCTGGTGGACAAGTTGTGAGCTGCACATTCACCACGCTATGAGATAATAACACAACGTTACCACACAGAGTTGTTTTAGAGGGAAATTCATGCAAAACCACTGATGCACGTTGCCTTCAGGGACAGTTTTTCATCAACAGTCTCTGTATTTCCCTCTAAAACAACTCTGTCTGGTAACGTTGTGTTATTATCTCATAGCGTGGTGAATGTGCAGCTCACAACTTGTCCACCAGAGCGTTGTGGAGTTGTTGGATTGTGTATTTGATGAGTTTGATGAGGGAAACCAACCGAGAAATCCCATAATGAGCCTCCGTAGCGTAGCTCTGAGCAGCTCACGGCTCTGCTCCGCCGTTCTAAAAATAGCTTGCACCGACAATTAAAGGTAATGAACCTACTGCTATGACTATAGGGATTATGGCGATGGGCCAATTTGACAAAAATGTTGAACTATCCCTTTAAGTTGAAGTTTCTTAATCACAGCTCATAATCAGATGGAAAATGTTGCTCAGTCATGAGACGAACGACCGAAACTTAACTTCCTCTGAGCTGCTGTTTCACTTTAACACCTCACCACAACGAGAGAGAGAGAGAGAGAGAGAGAGAGAGAGAGAGAGAGACTGCAGCTTTTTGTTCAGTATAAATACACTGCTGAGGTCGCACGCCCACACACAGCAGAGAGAGTTTTAAACTCTGAGCTGCTTCCAGGAGAGTTAGCACCGTTAGCATCACAGCTACAACCACCTGCTGCTGTTTAAACTAAAGAGGAACTCAGTAGGATTTCCACCTTAAATTTTTACCACATTTTTTCTAGAAAATATTAAACTTTTTTTTTGTTTTTTTTGTTTTGAGAAACCACTTTTTTCAAAACACACACAGCCACTCACAACTAAGCACAAAGTCCGCTAGCTTAAAGCAGAAGTAAGTGATATATTTGTGTTAATCTAAGTCTTAAATAGTTGTATCTTCCGACAGCAATCACTTCTATAGAGTGTTTGGTCTGAAACACGGGTCTGTCAGTCACTCTGCTCTGCTCTGAGCCGAAGAGAAAACATTTATCGTATCCTACAGTTTTTATCCAATGAGGAGTGAGAACGGCATGCAGGGCTGTGTGTGCAGCCAAGGAACGCCGTGAATGTGGCGACGTAGGGACGAGGACTGTTATGGTGCGTTCAAGGAAACTCGTATTTTTCCGACCATGAACTCGTACTGCTTTAATGCTAACATATAATGTAAAATCTCATAGACGGGCTAACAGAAATTAGCATCGAGCCTGTGGTCAGTTTATAACTCTTGTTAGGAAATTTGCTCTGACGTTTGTTGTGGGAGTCTGGAGTCTGTGTAGCTACACCGGTCGCTACTTCATTTATTTGGTAGCTACACCGGTCGCTCTGGGCCGGTGTGGTAACGGCCATCCGTGACCACAATGCATGATGGGATATCTTGTTCCGGTTAGTGACCATCGGATGTTCACTACATGTGGCGGTGAATTGTGGGATAGATTCAGTCACTAGATAGTGAACATTAATAATCACTAAACATTCAGACACCACTACAACAACTGGTCACTAGAGAGACCGAATCTCCTTGTTGTTTACATTCTACTTCCTGGTAGAAAACCAGCTGTAATGTGAATGAGATCAATAGTAACGAACGAGAGTTTAGCTATATATCATATTTTTCAGGCCCTATCACCGTTTAGACAAATCTGAAATGATTGAAGAAACATTACTATTTCTGTGTGTGTGTTTTGTGTTGCTATGTGTTGTATTTATTCAGTTTGGGGGAATCACAGTGTCTAGAAAGCATCAGTGGCTCAGCTGACAGGGACAGCTAACGGTAGCTAAGCTAACGGTAGCTAAGCTAACAGCAGTAGCTAAGCTAACAGCAGGACGTCAGCTGTTAAAACCCTCCCGTTGTGGGACACGACATGAAACTACTCCAGTTAGCTCAGTCATGTTGGAACTCAGATATCCGCTGGAGAAAATAATTTTTCATGGAGCGTTTATTGAGTCACTGAGTTATTAAAGTTAAACAGCTAGCTAACCGTTAGCCCGGCTAATCTATGATAACCATGACTAATTACAAAAATGTGCACACATAAATAGTAATATTTGTCCAATCATTGGTTTTATAAACTTTACAAACATCAGATTAGTCTAAACGGTGATATAGTGACATGAAAAATTAGATAAATATAGTGAAACTCTCGTCCGTCACTATTGTTCTCATGCTGGTTTTCTACCAGGAAGTAGTTGTAAACAACAAGGAGATTCGTCCTATAGAGAGGAGGGGGGATTAGGACACAGCCCATGTGTATATCTGTGTAGTCTTATTACAAGAGGACGAAGATGGACACAGTTTGTTCTGATGGGAACATAATTAAAGCAGAAGTCAGGTGAATGTTTGTGTTAATCTAAGTCTTAAATAGTTGTATCTTCCGACAGCAATCACTTCTATAGAGTGTTTGGTCTGAAACACGGGTCTGTCAGTCACTCTGCTCTGCTCTGAGCCCAGGAGAAAACTTTCCTTGTATCCTACAACCTTTATCCAATGAGGAGAGAGAACGGCATAAAGGGGCAGTCCTCTCTGTGTGTGCAGCCAAGGGATGCGCCTGAATGTGGTGACGTAGGGACGAGGACTGTTATGGTGCGTTCAAGGCAACCCGTAACTCCTGTTTTTCCGACCTGTGAAGTCGTACCAGTTTGATCTGGTACGAGTTCACGGGTCAGAAGTTACGAGTGGCCGTTATAGTGACTTTCACAGGTAAAACAGGTCGGAGAAACACCAGTGGGTTGCCTGGAACGCTACAAAGTCGTAAGTCGTGACTTGAAGCTGTAATTTACGGTTTCAAAAGCCTGCCTGGAACGCAGCATTAGCCAAAACGACCGGATCGCTTACTTCTGCTTTAACTAATCATTATTTAGACTGGTTCTTGGTTCTTGGTTCTTGGTTCTTGGTTGTGCTCACCTTCTTCTTGGCGGAGTGCTGCAGCAGCTCGTAGATCTGCACCTTGTCCTGCTGCAGCCTCCTCTTCATCAGCTTGGAGCAGTTCACGTTCACGGCCTCCAGGATGTGCGAGGCGTTGTAGTCGACGAAGGGCCGGCTGTCGATCAGCACCACGCGGTCCAGACCGCCCTCCAGCAGAACCACCAGAGCCTCCGCGCCGATGGGCCGAGCCACCGCCGCCGCCGCCGCCATCATCCCCGATCCCGATCCCGATCCCGACGCCGGACGCTCCGACATGTCAGCCCCTTCCCCTCCCACCCCCCCACCCCCCTCCCTCCCCCACCTCCTCCTCTAGGGGCTGGGACGATATGCTTTCCTCCCGATTCGATTCCTCTACGATTTTTTTGGATGGCGATTCAATTTAAATTGCGATTCTACGATATTGCCGATTCTCTCTATGATTTTTAGTCTTTAGCATTTTTAACATTTACCTGCACACAAATACTGTAGGAGCCTATAAATTAACATATAACTCCATTATAAAGTGAACTTTATACCCTTATAACCCTTTTCAAAACCTGGACTCTCTGTATGTAAAAAAGGCTAACTAATGCACATTGCACAATATTTAAAAAAAATCAAAAAAAAAAAAAAAGATATTTAAATTTAACGAATAAAAATCGTCATAAAAGATATCGCGATATTTATGTGAATCGATTTTTTCTCCCACCCCTATCCTCCTCCTCCTCCCCCTCCCCCCCCTCCTCTTCCTGCTCCTCCCCCCTCCTCCTCCTCCTCCTCCTCCTGTGGGGCGACGCAGGCCGGTCCAGTGCCGGGACGACGCAGTCCGGAGGAAACCTCAGAGGATGAAGAGCTGCATTGTGTCGGTCCGGTGTGATGATGTCATCGTGATGGAGCGAGAGAGACAGACAGAGAGAAAGAGAGAAAGAGAGAAAGAGCCCCCACTAACTAACTATCTGTGTGTGTTAAAGTGTAGAGTCTTTGAGGGGGGGTCGGGCCGGCGTGAAACAAAAGGCGTCTTCTCTCCTGGACTGAGAGGTGATGGCGTCATCAGTGGAGTTCCTGCTGAGAGAGAAAGAGAAAGAGAGAGAGAGAGGTTCAGTGTCAGCGCTCGTTGTTTTGATTTTTTTCTGTCTTTAAAGGGACAATGAGGAGTTTTGGAAAGCGAAGTGTCTTCATACTACATTTACCATGAGCCTCCGCACGCACGGTGAAATTCTTTGACCGGCGCAAGACAGACTCATGTTTTCATTCATCAAGAATTAAAGTCAGAGGTTGGAAGACGATCACATACCGTCGTAGTTCCCACCATAAACGGAGATTCATACGGCGGCGTTATTCTCATGACTCGCCACGAAACCGAAAGTAAAGAAATGCTGGTCGGCTCGCCCAGCATTTCCACCACTAATTAAAGCAGAAGTAAGCGATATTTTTGTGTTAATCTAAGTCTTAAATAGTTGTATCTTCCGACAGCAATCACTTCTATAGAGTGTTTGGTCTGAAACACGGGTCTGTCAGTCACTCTGCTCTGCTCTGAGCCCAGGAGAAAACTTTCCTTGTATCCTACAACCTTTATCCAATGAGGAGAGAGAACGGCATAAAGGGGCAGTCCTCTCTGTGTGTGCAGCCAAGGGATGCGCGTAAATGTGGTGACGTAGGGACGAGGGCGGGGACTGCTAACTCCATCGGCTGACAGGAAGTTAGACAAAACCACCGGATCGCTTACTTCTACTTTAAGATTTCACAAAAAAAAGAAAAAGTTTTAAAAATTCAAGAAAAAAGTGGTAAAAATTTCTCCCAAAAAGTTTTTTAAAAATTCTCAAAAAAATTTTAAAGTTTAAAAAATTAAAAGTTAAAAGAAATCTAGAAAAAATTGTAAAAAGTTAAACATTTTCTAGAAAAAAGTTTTTAAAAAAAATCTTGAAAAAAAAATGTAAAATTTCGAAAATTAAAAGTTAATAAAAATCTAGAAAAAAAAAAGTAAAACATTTTCTAGAAAAAAGTGGTAAAAATTTCAAAAATTCTCGAAAAAAATATAAAATTTCAAAAATAACACGCTACGGAGGCTCATTATGGGATTTCTTGGTTTCCCTCATCATCAAACTCATCAAATACACAATCCAACAACTCCACAACGCTCTGGTGGACAAGTTGTGAGCTGCACATTCACCACGCTATGAGATAATAACACAACGTTACCACACAGAGTTGTTTTAGAGGGAAATACAGCCGGAACTACATTCCAGACACGGCTGCTGCTGGGCGGAGGGATTTCAGAAGAGAAAGTAGTTCAGAGTATTTGCTTCATGTGTCGTAATGTTACATGATTATAATACCCTGTCTCTGGGGATTATTATGGCAATAGGCGAATTTGCCAAAATGTTGAACTATCCCTTTACGTCGTGTTATAATCTAAATACAGCCGGCGCTGTGAGACGGAGGCGTGGCGTTCACTGACCCTCGGGACAAACCACGGCAGAATGACTGACAGGTGTGGATCAGATGTCTGTGATTCAAGAAGCTCGTTAACTTCCTGTTCACACACTCACACACACACACACACACACACACACACACACTCAAGACTCTGCAGCAGGAATTTCCCTCCTGCTGTAAAACCTGCAGTTACAGAAAGAAAATCCCCAAACACACACACACACACACGTACACACAGCAGCCCACACACACACACACACACACACACACACACACACACACTTACACGTACAAACACACACACACACACACACACACACACACGTACGTACACACAGCAGCCCACACACACACGTCCAAACATAATAAAAGTGTATAATTCCTGCTCCGACTCCGACTCGTCTCCTCAGACTCGTCCATTCATTCAGACTTTAGTCACATTTCCAGACTCTCCATCCAAACACACACACACACACACACACACACACACACACACACACACACACACACACACACACACACACACACACACACACACACACACACACACACACACACACACACACACACACTCTGTCACTGTCTAGTTTTTCCACAGTGTGGTCCAGCACCATCACATGGAGCTGCAGCTCTGTGTGTGTGTGTGTGTGTGTGTGTGTGTGTGTGTGTGTGTGTGTGTGTGTGTGTGTGGGGTCACAGTTTCATCAGAGCTGAGTTCAGACATTAAACTACTGCAGACGATTAATATTCATCCACAGAGACAAACTAGAGACAAGCTAGAGACAAACTAGAGACAAACTAGAGATAAACTAGAGACAAACTAGAGAGAAACTGGAGACAAACTAGAGACAAACTAGAGAGAAACTAGAGAGAAACTAGAGACAGACTAGAGAGAAACTAGAGACAAACTAGAGAGAAACTAGAGACAGACTAGAGAGAAACTAGAGAGAAACTAGAGACAAACTAGAGAGAAACTAGAGACAAACTAGAGAGAAACTAGAGACAAACTAGAGACAGACTAGAGACAAACTAGAGACAGACTAGAGAGAAACTAGAGACAGACTAGAGAGAAACTAGAGACAGACTAGAGACAAACTAGAGAGAAACTAGAGAGAAACTAGAGACAGACTAGAGAGAAACTAGAGAGAAACTAGAGACAGACTAGAGAGAAACTAGAGAGAAACTAGAGACAAACTAGAGACAAACTAGAGAGAAACTAGAGACAAACTAGAGACAAACTAGAGACAAACTAGAGACAAACTAGAGACAGACTAGAGACAAACTAGAGACAGACTAGAGAGAAACTAGAGACAAACTAGAGAGAAACTAGAGACAAACTAGAGACAAACTAGAGACAGACTAGAGACAAACTAGAGACAGACTAGAGACAAACTAGAGACAGACTAGAGAGAAACTAGAGACAGACTAGAGAGAAACTAGAGACAGACTAGAGACAAACTAGAGAGAAACTAGAGAGAAACTAGAGACAGACTAGAGAGAAACTAGAGAGAAACTAGAGACAAACTAGAGACAAACTAGAGAGAAACTAGAGACAAACTAGAGACAAACTAGAGACAAACTAGAGACAGACTAGAGACAAACTAGAGACAGACTAGAGACAAACTAGAGAGAAACTAGAGACAGACTAGAGAGAAACTAGAGACAAACTAGAGACAGACTAGAGAGAAACTAGAGACAAACTAGAGACAAACTAGAGACAAACTAGAGACAAACTAGAGACAAACTAGAGACAAACTAGAGACAGACTAGAGAGAAACTAGAGACAAACTAGAGACAAACTAGAGAGAAACTAGAGACAAACTAGAGACAAACTAGAGACAAACTAGAGACAAACTAGAGACAAACTAGAGACAGACTAGAGAGAAACTAGAGAGAAACTAGAGAGAAACTAGAGACAGACTAGAGAGAAACTAGAGACAAACTAGAGAGAAACTAGAGACAAACTAGAGACAAACTAGAGACAGACTAGAGACAAACTAGAGACAGACTAGAGACAAACTAGAGACAGACTAGAGAGAAACTAGAGACAGACTAGAGAGAAACTAGAGACAGACTAGAGAGAAACTAGAGACAGACTAGAGAGAAACTAGAGACAGACTAGAGATAAACTAGAGACAGACTAGAGACAAACTAGAGACAGACTAGAGACAAACTAGAGACAGACTAGAGACAAACTAGAGACAAACTAGAGACAAACTAGAGACAGACTAGAGACAAACTAGAGACAAACTAGAGACAGACTAGAGACAAACTAGAGACAAACTAGAGACAAACTAGAGACAGACTAGAGACAAACTAGAGACAGACTAGAGAGAAACTAGAGACAGACTAGAGACAAACTAGAGACAAACTAGAGACAGACTAGAGACAGACTAGAGACAAACTAGAGACAAACTAGAGACAAACTAGAGACAGACTAGAGACAAACTAGAGACAGACTAGAGACAGACTAGAGACAAACTAGAGACAAACTAGAGACAGACTAGAGACAAACTAGAGACAAACTAGAGAGAGACTAGAGACAGACTAGAGACAAACTAGAGACAGACTAGAGACAAACTAGAGACAAACTAGAGATAAACTAGAGACAAACTAGAGACAGACTAGAGACAAACTAGAGAGAGACTAGAGACAAACTAGAGACAAACTAGAGAGAGACTAGAGACAAACTAGAGACAAACTAGAGAGAAACTAGAGACAAACTAGAGACAGACTAGAGACAAACTAGAGAGAAACTAGAGACAGACTAGAGACAAACTAGAGACAAACTAGAGACAAACTAGAGACAAACTAGAGATAAACTAGAGACAAACTAGAGACAGACTAGAGACAAACTAGAGAGAGACTAGAGACAAACTAGAGACAAACTAGAGACAAACTAGAGACAAACTAGAGACAAACTAGAGACAGACTAGAGACAAACTAGAGACAGACTAGAGACAAACTAGAGACAAACTAGAGACAGACTAGAGACAAACTAGAGACAGACTAGAGACAAACTAGAGACAAACTAGAGAGAAACTAGAGAGAAACTAGAGAGAAACTAGAGAGAAACTAGAGACAAACTAGAGAGAAACTAGAGACAGACTAGAGACAAACTAGAGACAAACTAGAGACAAACTAGAGAGAGACTAGAGACAAACTAGAGACAAACTAGAGACAAACTAGAGACAGACTAGAGACAAACTAGAGACAAACTAGAGACAAACTAGAGATAAACTAGAGACAAACTAGAGAGAAACTAGAGACAGACTAGAGACAAACTAGAGATAAACTAGAGATAAACTAGAGACAAACTAGAGAACTTTAACTAGCAGAGAGAACCATAACTACAGCCGACCACACACATAAAGATCATCTGGCTGATTTCCCTCCTTTCGGACCAAGGACAACAATTGTCCGATTATCTTGAGCCGTTTTCCCACTAAAATTAGCGGGTCGATGCGGGTTTTTTAAACGCCGGTCGACCCATTGACCAAAATGAGCTGTTTCTGGTCCTGACAAGGTGCTAACGGTGCCGGAGCGAGACAAAGATTGATACAATTGAATGGCGACAGCTTTTGATGTCGCCACCAGCGCGGTCACATGATTCATGTTCCAAACTAGGCTGCCGCTGTCATGTTTTTCTATGGGACAGACAGCAGTGAGCTTGCTTTTGAAGCATAAAGTCCGCTAGCTTAATGCTAACGTTGTATAATGTAAAACACCATAGACGGGCTAACAGAAATTAGCATCGCTACAACCATAGCAGTAAAGCTGCTAAAAGCTGTTTTAATTCTGGCTTTAGCGCTGTTAACACGTCACAACATGTGGACCAGCTGGTCTTCCTCCATAAGAATCTGGTTGTTCCAGAGCAATGAATATTTGATCACTGAAGTTGAAGTTACACAGCGTGCTCTGTTTTTATAACAGTAGGCTAAAGTAAAATGTGTGCAAGCTGGTTGTTCCAGAGCAATATTATTTGATCACTAGTTACGTGTGTTGTGTTCTGTTTTTATAACTGTGTACATTATCTAAAGGCTACAGTAAAATATGTGTTGCATCTGTCTTTCAAAAAAATAGACTTACTAATTTAAATCTCATTTGTGACACGTCCAAAAATACAAAGGGTCCATGATCAGTTAAAGTAACTTATTGTAACAAAAAATCCAAGAATCAAAAAATGAGCCAACAAGCAATCAACGCACAAAGAGAAAATTAATCTGTGGTTTTCAATAAATAATAATAGGCTAATAATAATTCAGCAACTGACTGATAATAATCATAACAATAATCGTTAATAATCGAAAATCGGTCTGTAATCTAATTGAGAATTCAATAATCGTAATCGAATCTAATCGGGAAATTGGGCCAATTAACCACCCCTATTAAACGGGTATTTTGACCAGTGGGAAAGGGGTTTTAGTCTCTTACTGTAATATTATCTTATGAGATTCTCCTGTGGTGTTTTAAGTGTTTGAATGTGACCAATAGAGAAGCAGCTGACTGCAGCACACGACGTAGCATAACAAACCGGTGTGGCTACCGTCTCCATGGCTACCACCGTCAGATCACGTTTGATCACGCGAGATTTCTGGCGTGGGGGACGAGATTCTAGTGTGTCATCAGACAAATCTTTATGTGTGTGGAGCTACACAACACGACAACACGATCAAAACTGTTCAATCAAATTATAAAGTCTTTGGTTGTGTCCGAAATCACTCACTCATCCCCTCCTCCCTACTCCCTATATAGTGAATTCAATATAGTGGACTATATAGTGGACTCACTGGTCAAATAAAAAAACACTTTCGGACACTACTCCGCCGCACAGTTAATGACGTATTACGTCGCGTAATTAAAACGTTCCGACAGCGATTGTAACAGCTGGTGCAGGTACCATGGATACAACCATGGCAACGGCCGGTGTAGAGGAGTAAAGCAATATATTAAGCGGTAATATATATATATTTAAGCATCAAAGATGTTCAATCAAACCCACATAGTTTGAAACAACATTCAAAACACACACAGCCAGTGTCACAACTAAGCATAAAGTCCGCTAGCTTAATGCTAACGTTAATGTAAAACACCATAGACGGGCTAACAGAAATTAGCATCGCTATCCAGAGTCTGTGGTCAGTTTATAACGCTTGTTAGGAAATTTGCTCCGACGTTTGTTGTGGGAGTCTGTGGAAGCCGTGACTGGACAACTCTGACAGCTGGACACATTTATTGAGGCTGCTGCACTACTGCATTTATCTGGTAGCTACACCGGTCGTTCTGGACCGGTGTGTTAACGGCGTCGATCCGTGACCGCAATGCATGATGGGATATCTTGCTCCGGTTAGTGACCATCGGATGCTCACTACATTTCGCGGTGAATTGTGGGATAGATTCAGTCACTAGATAGTGAACATTAATAATCACTAAACATTCAGACACCACTACAAAATGGCGTGGTCACTATATAGTGAGTAGGGGGGGATTTCGGACACAGCCTTTATGTTTGTACCAGGCTTAACTGAGAGAACCCCTAACAGCTGAGGAGAACTCCACCCTGGTCACCGGCACCGTCGCCATGGTGACGTCAGACACCAGCGGCCAGATTGAGCCGGCGGTTGCCAGGGGAACCAGACCTTATACTGTATTGTATCTGTGCCAGTAATCTGATGAAGCTGTTTCCTGCTGCTCTGATCTCACCTGCAGCAGGTGTGTGTGTGTGTGTGTGTGTGTGTGTGTGTGTGTGTGTCGACCAACCGAGACCAAAGGTTAACGGCTCAGCTGATGAATCGGCCAATCAGAGGGCTTCACCTGTTCGCTGACATCACACACACACACACACACACACAGAGAGAGAGACGGGAGGGAGCGGTGAGATCGTTCAGCCTGAACATCTGGACTGATGTGAGCCACACTGACATGAAACTGGAACCAACGGAGTGTCCCTGAACGCACCACAACACACCGTGGTGCGTTCAGGGAGGGTTTCCTCTACATGTAATTGATCGTGGCCCACCGCCACGGCAAAATAAAAGCTGCCACACCTTCAGAATGATGATTTATTTTTTTATGTTAAAGGGATAGTTCAACATTTTGGCAAATTGGCCCATTGCCATAATCGCTATAGTCGTAGCAGTAGGTTCGTTACCTTTATTTGTCGGTGTAAGATATTTTTAGAACGGCGGAGCGAAGCAGCTGGCTGCTCAGAGCTACGCTATGGAGGCTAAAGGAATTTCTTGGTTTTCCTCATCAAACTCATCAAATACAAAATCCCAAAACTCCAATGGACAAGTTGTGACCTGCACAATCACCACGCTATGAGATAATAATGGAACGTTACGAAACGGAGCCGTTTTCGAGGTAAATACAGGGTAAATACAGAGTCTGCTTGCTGAAAAACTGTCCCTGAACGCAACGCGCATCAGCGGTTTTGCATGAATTTACCTCTAAAACAGCTCCGTCTCGTAACGTTCCATTATTATCTCATAGCGTGGTGATTGTGCAGCTCACAACTTGTCCACGACAGCCTTTTGGAGTTGTTGGGTTGTGTATTTGATGAGTTTGATGAGGAAAACCAAGAAATTCCCTTAGCCTCCATAGCGTAGCTCTGAGCAGCTCGCCGCTCCGCTCCTCCGTTCTAAAAATAGCTTGCACCGACAATTAAAGGTAACGAACCTACTGCTATGACTATAGCGATTATGGCAATGGGCCAATTTGCCAAAATGTTGAACTATCCCTTTAAAACAATGTAAAACAGTGTTTCCACAACCAGTTACCATTAGCTACTTTGCAGCCCTTTCCACTACACAGTTACAACTTTCGACTCAATCACAGCTGAGTTCTTTATTTCCTCCTCATTAAAAACGAAACTTATCAACCAGCGCATCCAGTGTTAGGCTATATCATTAATTAACGACTCTGTGGCGGCCGGTGGACAAGCGCTTCGCCCCTCAGCTCTGTGTGTGTGTGTGTTCATCTCTCACGCTCTGTTTCGATTAATAAACACAAATAGGCTACAAACGTACACACATTGGCCTCACGTGTTTGTCATTCTCTGTGTTTTATTTTGAAAATTGACCGGATTCTCTCGTGTTTCTTTGTGTGACTTCCTGCCAAGATTGACGCGAAGGCTCGTGGCTCGTGCACAAAACTGAGAGAAGATACAAACTGTCACTCTACAAAACACAGGTAAACGTCTGATTAATTCCCTTTGTCTGTTCTGTAAACGGACCAACTAACTAACAAACACACAAACAGACCCAGGTTCAGTGACGTGACGTTCAACAACCAACAACAAACAAAAACTGGTGACAAGTGAAAACCAGTTCACAGTCTGATACCAAAGACACTGCTGGCCATGTTTACATGGACGCAAATAATCCGAATAAAATAGGAATAAATGTCGATCCGAATAAAACTACGTCATGTAAACACATCAATTGGAAAATTTCATCAAGATGGATTGGTTTTACGATTATCACGATTATTATGCATTTATGAATTAATTTCACAACACTTTTTCCGGGTTGAAATGTTCATATAATAAATGGAATGTAACTGAATTAAATCTTTTGCATTTGAAACTCAAATAAAAAAGTTAATAATAAAAAAATATATATATGTATTTACATTTCTAATCATATAACCAAAATATCTGAAGTATATATTAATATAGGACCAGTTGTTAATCCCCCGGAGAAAATGTTTGAATTATTTCAGTGATTATATTTAATCTATATCAAATGTTTATGTTAATTTAAATACTTTTTTTGCTAATATTTACCTACTAATTCAGTGTTACGTTGATCCTTACGTACCGATCTGCTGATATGGTTCTTTTTTGGAAAGTAACGGTATTGAGAAATGTTTACGATTAATTAATTAATTGTGGAATTTAAAACCGCGATTAATTGTGAAAACAATCCCTAGATTTACATATTAAATACTATATAATATTCAGCTCTGTATCTCAGACGGTGATCACTGAGGATGAGAAGTGTCCATCGTTCACACTGAGTGAAACCTGGGTCACAGTGAACTTATTCTTGATGCTCGATGCATGAACACACACGTTTTAATCGGATTAATTCATGTTGCGTCGCATGAAAACAGGGAAGTTGGAATTTCTGCTCAGAATGATGATATTCAGACTGTAGAAGAAACGACTCCACTGACTCTGACACTATGACTGTCGGTTTCACTTCCTCCGTCTTGTTCTTCAGCGTCTGTCGTTCTGATGACGTCTGTTCCTCTGCTGCTGAAACCTCGGGGGGGGGGGTTGAGTGACACGTGTGGTCAGGATCAGCCAATCACAGCGCGCCTGCTGCTGAGCCGCCGTCTGCCAACACTCCAGTCAGAACTGGATTTTCTTTTTCTTTTTTTTTTAGGAGGCACTTCCTGTGTCAGAGCCCCGCCCACTCTCAGGTCGATCATCTAAAGCAGCAGTTTAATTAATTAATTAACTTATTAACTCTTAAAGCCGCAGTGTGTAACTCATTTGGCTTTTTATTAGGGATGGGACTTTTTGTCGACAAATCGACAAAAAATCGACACATGCTCCCCTTGACAAAAAAAATGGAGTGTCGAAATGTCGAGGGGGCGGGGCTTGTGGGATTTCCATGTGTAAATTGCATTTTGTCTTTCAATATTTCCTATTCAAATAAACAGCAGAAAGTGACACTTTTCCCCTAATGAAATAAAATATTTTAAATGAAACAAATCCACTTTTTCTAGATGGGATAGCTACTTGACCCCCATTCTGCTTCACATGTGACGGATGTGCGCGCATGCTGAAGGCGACAGAGTCAAGAGATCAGCTGTCCAGGCTCCCTGCAGTCTAGGTGATGGTGCTGTTGATGATGAGTCCGGCTCCGCAAAAAGGGCAAAACCATCGGCAAAACAGGTTGATGCAATGGTTGCATTCTTCGTCGAGGACCGCGGACATGCACGGAAGAAAAAAAAAAAAAAGAAACCGAATGCGTGCTGCCTCGTCCGCTCGTGCCGACAGCATCGTTAATAAACCACAACAAAAGCACGTGTAGCCCCCGCCCGCATATCTGCTGTTGCTGTTAAAAAAAAAAAAGGGCCGACAATTCGACAAAAAGTCGACACATGGGCCTCGACAATCGACAATCCAAATCCCGTGTCGTTCCCAACCCCTATGCAGTTTTCCACATTATTTTTAGGAAATTTTGATTTACAGGTCAGGAAAGCTGATGAATACTTATTTGATATTTTGATAACCGCTGGTAAAAAAAAGCACGTACAAGACGGTGGTTAATCCCCGATCCACCCACAATACAGGAGTGGATAAGTATCGTAAATGACATTTAGCCTACCTTATGGAAAGGATTACCTTCTCCCTCCGCCTTCAAAAAAATCATTTTTACTAAAAGGTGGGCCAAGTGGGTTAAATATGCCGGTCTTGAACAGACAGAAGTACGGAATGGGTGACCTTGCAATGCTGTTATTTTTTATTTTTTTGAATGTTTTGTTGGATCTAAGGATTAATCTGTATCACTCATACTTTACTTCAAAACTGCCTGGTATACATTTCTTTATTTGCTCTTTTATGTAGGTCTATCTATAATCTTTCCCAGTTTGTTCATAGTTTTTAGATGTAATTCATTTACCTTTGTGTATTTTGTTTATTGTTCTGTACACACATAAAAAAAAAGAAGATTGTGAGTGGCAGAAGTAAGTATTGTATGTTCCCTGAAAGTAACTACTGTATTGTAATGCTCTCACAAAATAAAAATCAAAAATGTCAAAAAAAAAAAAAAATCAAACCTGTCTTTCATAAATCCGTATTTCACTGAAGGTGAATCATAGCCGCATACAGAGAAAGACGGTAAAACAATACCACATCACCATGACAACATGTTGTCACGGACCACTTGTTTACATAGACGCTTGTTTATCCTGTTACATGCAGCGTCTGTTGTCTGTCTGACGTCTGCCCCATTTCACCTGAATGCAACATCAAGAATACGATCAGATATGCAACCGCAAACCGCTAGATGGGGGGGAATTCCTACGCACTGTACCTTTAACGACCAATCACAGGACAGATCCATAGTCACCGTGGGTGTTCAGATTTCCCACAGAACCAGGAGGTCCTCGAAGTAAACACAACACCTACAGAACAGACTGATGAAGGTCATGTGACCGGTTTATTCACTGACCCAGAGTCAGTCTCATCACCAGATTATCTGATTGATAATCTGATCGATAATCTAATTAATTAGTTAATTAAGTAATCTGATTGACAAACTCTCTGCTCGTCGACCCAATGAGACTTGTAACAACTCATTCTAAGGAACCAGAAAGCTTTCATTTGTCTGCAGCTGTGATTCACCTTCAGTCAAATACGGATTTATGAAAGACAGGTTTGATTTTTGATCATAAAAAGACAAATAAGTTACATACTGGGGATTTAACGTCTACAATCGTCCTCATTAGGGATGTCACAATAGTAGATGTTCTTGGTACGATTATTGTCAGAGAAATAATCACGATTATTATGCATCAATACATTTCACAACACTATGAATGTGTAAAATCAAATATAGTCAAAATATAATTACATTGCTAATCTCCTAATATAATATAGGACCAGTTATTAAGTGTTTGAAATATTTGAGTCATTAATTGTCATCTATGCCAAATGTTTAAGTTTATTTTAATATTTTTTTTACAATACAAATGACACGTGAACATTTAAATAAATTCCTACCAATTCAGTGTTACTTTACTGTAGATAAATGGACCAGTATCTCAGTGTTTACCTTTACTTTGGCGCCACATCTGCCGATACGATTCCAACATACTCTTTTTCGGAAAGTGGCGGTATTTAGGAATCTTTATGATCAATTAAAACCGCGATTAATTGTGAAAACAGGTAATCCTGACTAGGGATGTCACAATTACTTGTTTTCACAATTAATCGCGGTATTAAACGCCACAATTAATTCATTGTAAAGATTCTTAAATACCGTCACTTTCCAAAAAAAGATTATTTTGGAAACACAGAGGCAGATGTGCACAAAAGTTAAGGTAAATGTAAGAAATACTGGTCAATTTACCCAACGTAACATGGTAGACATTTAAATGTTAGCGTCACATTTGTGATAAAAAACAAACAATTAAAATAAACTTAAACATTTGGTATAGATGACAATTAATGATTTGAATATTTAAAACACTTCCCCTGGAGGATTAATAATTGGTTACATATGAATAGTAGATACTTAAAATATTTAGTTTTGTAATGTATTTATATTTTGACTGTGTTTGATTTTACACATTCATATGTGTGAAATTAATTAGGCTAATGCGTAATAATGGTGATAATCGTAACACCGTGATTATTTCTCTGACAATAATTGTACAAAGAAAATCTATAATCGTGACATCCCTAGTCCTCATTTATAAAGAAACACAGTCCGATGGAGACAGACAGCACAGACTCTACCTGTTGCTCACACACACACACACACACACACACACACACACACACACACACACACACACACACACACAGTCAGCCGTCACTCTGACCTTTGACCCCTCCGCTCAGAGAAAGACAAAGCGACAGCGACTTCCTCAATGAGCCGCCGCTGAAAATCACAGGATGCAATAAAACCTGAAGCTGAACTCAGGTCAACAACACCGACACCGGAATATCCTACGATGTCCAGGGGCTGTGAACTACACACGGGACTTTGTGTGAAGTTAAAGAGTCAGAGGTGAAGAGTTTTCAAACAAAGTAAAATCTTTAAAGGGACATAATTGTGTAGGAATTCCTCCCATCTAGCGTTGCGGTTGTATATCACAAGCAACTCAATCGTATTTTTCATGCTGCATTCACCTGAAATTGGGCAGACGGCAGACGGACGACAGCCGCCGCACGTAACGGCATAAACAATATGTTGTCATGGCGATGTGGTATTGTTTTTACCATTTTTCTCTGGACTTCTGTGACTAAAATGACATCTGGTTTGTTAGCGACGGCTGCTGTCTGCCCGACTGCAGGTGAATGCAGCATCAGTGTAACGCTCCATTCCTCCTCACTGCGTTACCGCGGTGACTTTTCACAGAAGCCACCTCGAAAAAACATGGCGACACCACATGGCAGCCAGCACCGAGCTTACCCGCTCCATGGAGATATGAACGATATGAACGGCTCATTCAGAGCTGAAAGGAACACTTCACTTTGTTGATGGGGGGATTACTGGTTCATGAAAAACAGACTTTTGAATGAAATAATCGATTTTCATGAAGAGAGAACAGGAGAAGTTACACAATGTCCCTTTAACACTGTTAAATATCACACAACTCTACTTTATGTTTTCATCACATGTCAATATATAATATATTATATTGTAGGCTATCAAATGTTTGATTCTCAGTGGTTTCTGTCGGTTTATAGAGGATTGCTTTAATCCTGAGTTCATGAAGCTCCAGTTTCTCTTGTTCATCAGATTATTAACTGATCAATATGTTCGTTATCAGAGTCCAGACTGAAGATCTGAGTTTATTTATCTTTATATTATGAACTGACGTCATTTCATTTTCATCCTGTGACGTTTAATTCACTGTTTGATCTGTTTCTCAGGTTAAATGTTTGACCTGTTCTCAGTTTTTTCTGGTTATAACTGATCAATAATTCAGAGTTTAATCAGAGACGTTCATCAACAGGTGGCTGTTAAGGTGGTATTGTTGTCTTGTCTATTGATTTAAATGTTCAACATTAACGCCAGTCAACAAGGAAACAACTGACACCAGATAAACAACCTCCTCCAATAAAAACCTCTCTGACATTAAACAACTTTAATGTCACTTGATTATGAAACTAACGACTCACACGCCTCCTTTTCTTTTTCCTCTGCACTGTTGTTATAAACCACCTGTTTAAGGCGGTATCAGGAAGTTATGACTATATTTCACTGAGGTCTGTCGCTGAATAAAAAAAGAACGTTTTATTTAAAATGTTGAAGATTTTACTTTACTGTCGTTATAATAACATGACAGAGTCAACAGTGTTCAATAATCAACATTTACAGACGAAACACTTTAAGGTAGTATTAAAAAATAATGTGAATTGAATGAATAAAGTATCAATCGATCAATCGATCAATCAATCAATCAATCCATCCATCCATCCATCCATCCATCTTTTTTACTCTGTCCTGTTTGAAACGGTCAGTTATATGAAAAAAAGTTGTGTCAATAATATAAAATCAATAACTTAAGGTGGTATGAACATTGATGTGATTTTAACCAACAGATAAACTCACTGTTTTAAGGTGGTAATAGGAAGTCTGCTGTTAATGACAGTGAATTAAGGTGGACAGTGATTTAAATGTTGTAAATGTTCAGATTTAACATCGCTGAATAAAAAAGGACATTTTATTTAAAATGTTTAAGATTTAACTTTACTGTCGTTATAATAACATGACAGAGTCAACAGTGTTCAATAATCAACATTTACAGACAACACTTTAAGGTAGTATTAAAAAATAATGTGAATTGAATGAATAAAGTATCTATCTATCTATCTATCTATCTATCTATCTATCTATCTATCTATCTATCTATCTATCTATCTATCTATCTATCTATCTATCTATCTATCTATCTATCTATCTATCTATCTATCTATCTATCTATCTTTTTTACTCTGTCACTGTTTGAAACTAACAGACTAACTAACTAACCAACAGATAAACTCACTGTTTTAAGGTGGTAATAGGAAGTCTGCTGTTAATGACAGTGTATTAAGGTGGACATGGATTTAAATGCTGTAAACGTTCAGATTTAACGTTAATAACAAGTTATAACGTCTGTGTTTAAATGATTAAACTGGTGTTTAATGAACTTTAACATGGTTTTAATCTTTATTTTTGTAGATGTCAATGTTTTATCTCGTTATAGTTGTTTTGTTATGTCCTTGTTGTCTGCATTGTTATGTCATAATAATTTACCCCAGGGATATCTATCTATCTATCTATCTATCTGTCTGTCTTTTTTACTCTGTCACTGTTTGAAACTGTCAGTTATAAAAAAAAAAAGTTGTGTCAATAATATAAAATCAATAACTTAAGGTGGTATGAACTTTGATGTGATTTTAACCAACAGATAAACTCACTGTTTTAAGGTGGTAATAGGAAGTTTGCTGTTAATGACAGTAAATTAAGGTGGACATGGATTTAAATGTTGTAAACGTTCAGATTTAACGTTAATATCAAGTTATAAAGTCTGTGTTTAAATGATTAAACTGGTGTTTAATGAACTTTAACATGGTTTTAATCTTTATTTTCGTAGACTCTGGTCATAAACTGGAGGGATTTCTGGTGTTTAATGAACTTTAACATGGTTTTAATCTTTATATTTGTAGATGTCAATGTTTTATCTCGTTATAGTTGTTTTGTTATGTCCTTGAGGATAGATAATTTATTAGTACAGACTCTGGGTCCAGTTAAAAACACAAGACAGGACTATCTCTATCTATCTATCTATCTATCTATCTATCTATCTATCTATCTATCTATCTATCTATCTATCTATCTATCTATCTATCTATCTATCTATCTATCTATCTATCTTTTTTACTCTGTCACTGTTTGAAATTAACAGACTAAGTTAACTAATCAACAGATAATAGGAAGTTTGCTGTTAATGACAGTAAATTAAGGTGGACAGACATGGATTTAAATGTTGTAAACGTTCAGATTTAACGTTAATATCAAGTTATAAAGTCTGTGTTTAAATGATAAACTGGTGTTTAATGAACTTTAACATGGTTTTAATCTTTATTTTTGTAGACTCTGGTCATAAACTGGAGGGATTTCTGGTGTTTAATGAACTTTAACATGGTTTTAATCTCTATATTTGTAGATGTCAATGTTTTATCTCGTTATAGTTGTTTTGTTATGTCCTTGAGGATAGATAATTTATTAGTACAGACTCTGGGTCCAGTTAAAAACACAAGACAGGACTATCTCTATCTATCTATCTATCTATCTATCTATCTATCTATCTTTTTTACTCTGTCACTGTTTGAAATTAACAGACTAAGTTAACTAATCAACAGATAATAGGAAGTTTGCTGTTAATGACAGTAAATTAAGGTGGACAGACATGGATTTAAATGTTGTAAACGTTCAGATTTAACGTTAATATCAAGTTATAAAGTCTGTGTTTAAATGATTAAACTGGTGTTTAATTAACTTTAACATGGTTTTAATCTTTATTTTTGTAGACTCTGGTCATAAACTGGAGGGATTTCTGGTGTTTAATGAACTTTAACATGGTTTTAATCTTTATATTTGTAGATGTCAATGTTTTATCTCGTTATAGTTGTTTTGTTATGTCCTTGAGGATAGATAATTTATTAGTACAGACTCTGGGTCCAGTTAAAAACACAAGACAGGACTATCTCTATCTATCTATCTATCTATCTATCTATCTATCTATCTATCTATCTATCTATCTATCTATCTATCTATCTATCTATCTATCTATCTTTTTTACTCTGTCACTGTTTGAAATTAACAGACTAACTAATTAACAGATAATAGGAAGTTTGCTGTTAATGACAGTAAATTAAGGTGGACAGACATGGATTTAAATGTTGTAAACGTTCAGATTTAACGTTAATATCAAGTTATAAAGCCTGTGTTTAAAGGGATAGTTCAACATTTTGGCAAATTGGCCCATTGCCATAATTGCTATAGTCATAGCAGTAGGTTTGTTACCTTTAATTGTAGGTGTAAGCTATTTTTAGTACAGCGGAGCGCAGCAGCTGGCTGCTCAGAGCTACGCTATGGAGGCTAAAGGAATTTCTTGGTTTCCCTCATTAAATTCATCAAATACAAAATCCCAAAACTCCACAGCGCTTTTGTAGACAAGTTGTGAGCTGCACAACCACCACGCTATGAGATAATGACGGAACGATACGAAACGGAGCCGTTTTCGAGGTAAATTCATACAAAACCGCTGATGCGCGTTGCGTTCAGGGACAGCTTTTCAGCAAGCAGTCTCCGTATTTACCCTGTATTTACCTCGAAAATGGCTCCGTTTCGTATCGTTCCGTCATTATCTCATAGCGTGGTGGTTGTGCAGGTCACAACTTGTCTACAAAAGCGCTGTGGAGTTTTGGGATGTTGAATTTGATGAGTTTAATGAGGGAAACCAAGAAATTCCCTTAGCCTCCATAGCGTAGCTCTGAGCAGCCAGCTGCTGCGCTCCGCCGTACTGAAAATAGCTTACACCTACAATTAAAGGTAACGAACCTACTGCTATGACTATAGCGATTATGGCAATGGGCCAATTTGCCAAAATGTTGAACTATCCCTTTAAATGATTAACTGGTGTTTAATGAACTTTAACGTGGTTTTAATCTTTATTTTCGTAGACTCTGGTCATAAACTGGAGGGATTTCTGGTGTTTAATGAACTTTAACATGGTTTTAATCTTTATATTTGTAGATGTCAATGTTTTATCTCGTTATAGTTGTTTTGTTATGTCCTTGAGGATAGATAATTTATTAGTACAGACTCTGGGTCCAGTTAAAAACACAAGACAGGACTATCTCTATCTATCTATCTATCTATCTATCTATCTATCTATCTATCTATCTATCTATCTTTTTTACTCTGTCACTGTTTGAAATTAACAGACTAACTAATCAACAGATAATAGGAAGTTTGCTGTTAATGACAGTAAATTAAGGTGGACAGACATGGATTTAAATGTTGTAAACGTTCAGATTTAACGTTAATATCAAGTTATAAAGCCTGTGTTTAAATGATTAACTGGTGTTTAATGAACTTTAACATGGTTTTAATCTTTATTTTTTGTAGACTCTGGTCATAAACTGGAGGGATTTCTGGTGTTTAATGAACTTTAACATGGTTTTAATCTTTATATTTGTAGATGTCAATGTTTTATCTCGTTATAGTTGTTTTGTTATGTCCTTGAGGATAGATAATTTATTAGTACAGACTCTGGGTCCAGTTAAAAACACAAGACAGGACTATCTCTATCTATCTATCTATCTATCTATCTATCTATCTATCTATCTATCTATCTATCTGTCTATCTTTTTTACTCTGTCACTGTTTGAAATTAACAGACTAACTAATCAACAGATAATAGGAAGTTTGCTGTTAATGACAGTAAATTAAGGTGGACAGACATGGATTTAAATGTTGTAAACGTTCAGATTTAACGTTAATATCAAGTTATAAAGTCTGTGTTTAAATGATGAACTGGTGTTTAATGAACTTTAACATGGTTTTAATCTTTATATTCGTAGACTCTGGTCATAAACTGGAGGGATTTTTTTTTTTTTTTTTTACTTTGGGACAGATCTAACGTTAGTGTTTCAATCTGGTCTGGTTCGGTCGGTTCTGGCTCGGTAAACGGACTAGTCTTGCGTCTCTTGTGGTCTCTGTCAGCTGGTATAAAAAAGTTCCGTTACCGTTAACGTTGCGGCGGCTGCAGTTTGTTCTGAACTTTCGGTTGATGCTCGTCGACATTTTCCGTCGTTAACGTCGATAGTTACGTGACATTTTGTCGGTAAGTTAACGTTACTGAACCACGGACGGTCGGTACCAGACCCAACTCGGTGTAACTTAGTTAGTTACCGTCGACTTCGACCAAACTTCAAACTTTTAGGCCCCGTCCGTTAACGGAACTTCTTTCTTTCTCTCTCGAACCGGGACCAGAAATGTCGCTGTTAACTGAACTGAACCAACTGAACTCACCGTTTGAAAACTCGACGTCAAAGTCCGAGACGACGAGCAGCCGTTACAGCCGTTACAGCCGTTGGAGAGAAGAACCAGAACCGGTACCGGTACCGGCGCTGAGCTGGGGACTGAACCGGACCAGGGTCTCGGTCGGTCTCGGTCTGGGCTGTTTGTTTGTCCTGAAACAAACGGAGAAAGTGTCGGTGTCGGTGAAGTTGTAGCTACCGAAGAGAAGAGAGGAGAAGAGCTCGAGCAGCCTGAGCCTCGGTCCTCCCGCTGCCATAAGCGATGAGGTCACTGCGATAAAAATAAAGGGATGTCGTCATCGCAGCTCCAGTCAAATGAACTCAACAGGCTCTTAAAGGCGCAGGCGCCGTTGTTTCACTGCAGCTGAGCCGACACAAAATGGCGGCTGCGCCTTTAACAGCGACAAGCGAGAGCCAGGAAGTGTGAATAGTAAGTACTTTTTTTTTTTTAACGTACAGTAACATAAGGTTTGGTGTTTTTTTGAAAGACTCGAAGCTGGAATTTCTCTTAAATAACCTCATAATATTGGCAAAATATTTTATTCATAAATGTAACTTTCTAAATGTAACCCCATTGTTTTCTATTTTCTTAAAAGAGCTCTCTATTTTCTGTGATTCACTCAAAAACATTAAGTCCAAGAATGCACAACGTTTATATCAACATTTATTTGATCTCTCCCTTCATCAGACCCCAGAAAACTAATGTGAGGTATGTTGATCCTAATTTCCTATATTTGTAAATTTTAATTTATGTTCTTTGTATCAAATATCTATTTATTTGAATTTTTACCTCAAATTATAATTTTTATATATCTTTTTTATTTTTATTTTATTATTTTTATTATTTTTTTTTTTTATGGCTTTCCTGTTCCATCTGTTACTGTGTTAAATCTTTTTTGAAATGCTGACATGTTAGTCTACTTGCCAGCCCATAGGGCCCCATTGTGAACCCGGAAATGTTGAGTACCCCAAAGTTTTATGTTAGAAATATATAGTATGGGTCCCCAGTATTCAGAAACTGCCGGATGCTAATTTATATATATTGGGCAATTAGCACAATTGCCATAATTAGCATAAATTAGCATAATTTCCTATATGGGCAATATTTCAACAAAATTGACTTGGCTGATCTGGGCAATATTGGAGTGGTTTTAGGGGTTATTGATGATGCTGAATCCATTTCTGACATTTTCAAAATTCAAAATGGCTGTCTAAACCGGTAGTGACCAGATTTAAACCGCCAGTGGGCCGATTTTGATGGATTTCATCTGGTCCCTTCCGGTTTAGACAGCCATTTTGAATTTTGAAAATGTCAGAAATGGATTCAGCATCATCAATAACCCCTAAAACCACTCCAATATTGTCCAGATCAGCCAAGTCAATTTTGCTGAAATATTGCCCATATAGGCAACTATGCTAATTTATGCTAATTATGTCAATTGTGCTAATTGCCCAATATATATAAGTTAGCATCCGGCAGTTTCTGAATACTGGAGACCCATACTATATATTTCTAACATAAAACTTTGGGGTACTCAACATTTCCGGGTACTCATTGTTGGCAAGTAGACTATGTTAAGCTCAGTTTCAAAATGTATTTTATACTGAAATTTGCTGCTTGTAAGATTTGTATTTCTAATAAAAAATAAATAAATAAATAAAAAAAAGTAGGTTCTTTTTTTTCTTTTTTTTTAGCTACCTACTACCTACTCAAACTTAAAGACCCCCTAAAGAGGCATTTTAAAAATTTGTAAAAATGCTCTGCTATGACTATTCTTTGATTAAAATTGCTTACCTACACAAAGTTGTTTAAAATAACTCTCCAAGACACTAAAAACACGTCCATTATTTCTCCCTCATTGAAAAATTCAAAGGGACAACAAGGAGTTTTGGAAAGCGAAGTGTTTCCACACTACATTTATGAGCCTCCGCACCGTGAAATTCTTTGACCGGTGCAAGACAGACTCATGTTTTCATTCATCAAGAATTAAAGTCAGAGGTTGGAAGACGATCACATACCGTCGTAGTTCCCACCATAAACGGAGATTCATACGGCGGCGTTATTCTCATGACTCGCCACGAAACCGAAAGTAAAGAAACGCTGGTCGGCTCGCCCAGCATTTCCACCACCACTAATAATAACAAAATAACCATAGAGACAAAACCATAGATTTATCTAAAATGGACCATTAACAAGTGGTAACGGAGATTCATCCACATTAATATCAGACTTTTTATAACCAAATAGAAACTCCTCCTTGTCCCTTTAAACTGCTGACAGGTTTAGCTCAGTTTCAAAAATGTATTTTGTATTGAATTCTTCTGCTTGTAAGATTTGTAATACTAATAAATAAAGATATATAAACGTACAGTAACATCAAAAATTGTTTAAAATGTTATAGGTCAACAACTGAAGCAATAAGTTACTGTATGTTTTATTAACTTTGGTGATATAAGCTATAAATGTTATATATTTACTATAGATGTGTTGTAATGTCATGCAAAGGTTTGGGCACCCCGGTTAATGTGAACTGTTGATCAAGTGGAAGAAGAAATGATCTCCAAAAGACATAAAGTTACAGGTGACACATTCACTTTACATTTTAAACTATATAATTTGTATTTCTTTTTCATATTTTACATTTTCAAACCGACATAAAGGGAAAAGGGCCCTCAGCAAAGGTTTGGGCCCCCTGCATAGTTAGTAGCTAGTAGCCCCCCCCTTTGGAAACTATCACAGTATGTAAATAGGCTAGTAAATATAATATAATAGTATAATAAGCAAACCTTTGCATGATGCCACTGTATATTCTTTTATCCCAGTTTTATGTTTATTCTCGGTGGAGAAATGTTTCACTGTCACTGTCTGAAGTCCTAATTATCACATATGAAGTTATATTTCTATGTTTAAACTCACAATGGTGACAAAATAAAGAAGAATAGAGACATTTTGGGTCATAATTCTGATAATAAAACATAGTTATGACTTTTTATGTTGAAAATGAAATAATGAGACATCCAATATGGTTGATACATCAACACAACTGAACTGGATTCATCATAAGTTTACTACATTTTTATAAACACAACAACAGTGTCAGTGGAGCATCAAGTCTAAACCTGAACATGAAACAAACAGTTAATGATTATTATGATTCTAATTATTGAACAGGGAACAATGACAACATGGTGGTAAAGTAACTTCCCTCCTGAGTCCTGAAGCTGCAGCGACAGCGGCAGCGACACGACCGTGAGCTGCAGGTCCAGTCCAGGACAATGGACGAGATGAAGGCAGAAGGGAAAAGTTTTTCATACTGGAGCAATTAGCACGCATGGTTACCTCAGACTGATGAATGTGAGCGACACGACGATCAAAGCTCCGAGGTCCCTGAACTCACCACCGTCCACAGAAAACACAGCAACAACTGTTCAGAATCAGAGCAGGTTCATTATCAGACCACAGGACTCTTATTCTCTATTGGAATAAAACAGGAAGCTTTTATTTACACACTCACAGGTTTTTTATATACGTTTTATCTTAAATCAGCCAAAGAGAAACTGTTGTTTTTAATCGTAGAAAGTCAACAAGAGAGTTTAGAGTCACAAACCACATTCAGAACAGAGTTTTTCTTTGTTTCAGCCAAAGTCATGAGACACAACTAAAAAAGTACTTACACAATATCAAAGATCAGTTGGCAGCAAAAAAATAAATGTGATTAGGTCAAAATATTTACCAGACAAAGATAGCCCTAATGAAAGTGAAAGTTTAAAAAGAAATCCACTTTTAAATCACATTTTGGGAGAAACCAAAATAAAAGTTTCCCTTTTTTTGGTCAAAGTTAGAAGAGATATTGAGTGGATGAGTTAAATAAAAGTTAATAAAAACAATGAGACTTTGAAAACAAACTCTTTCAGACTGAGTGGTCACGTCATCAGTTGTGTTGTTTCTCTGGTCGACGTGTCGGTTCAACGTCAGAGGGAGAAGTGAGAAGTTTAGGCAGAAGTGGAAGAGAGAGATAAAGTGAAGAGGTCAGTAAAAAACAGAAGTTATTGTTCTGTCAGGTGAACGACGCCTGTAAGCATGACCAATATCTCAACTATGGGAAATCCAGATTATATTTATTATTCACACTGTACACATCTGAATTGATCAGAAATTGAGTAAAATCTTAAAAATAAGAAGAAGAAAAAAGCAATTTCCCAGAAATACAAGTCAAATATAAAACATTGAACAGTTGAAATGAACCCTCCTGTTTACTTACTATATTCATTGTCAACTTCCTTTTAACCAATAAGCCTAAAGGTTTGAAAAAGGCGAATATATCTGACGTAAGTGTACGTCACGAGGAAACACGATACGTAAAAAAAAATTATACTTTTAGGATCAAAATAAGTAATTTTCATGAGATTCAAGGCAAATATTTTACAAAGTTTGACCAAACTATGAATTAATAAAACATTTATTCTGTTTACAGAGTTAAATTTACATCAGCTAGTGAAAAATAAGGTTTGTAATGTGAAAAAAAACGACGCAACAAGGTGATGTTTATTATATTTTGTGTATTTTGTTCCCTGTTTATGCACTTTTGTTCATTGTCAACTTCATTTAACCAATAAAGTTTTGTTGAAGACAAAAAAAGGGCGAATATATCTGACGTAAGCGCGTTACGTCACGAGGAAACACGATGTAAACAAAGCGAAGCAGCAGCAGCAGCGTCGCGTTAATTATCGGTGTTAATGAGAGTTTGATTCACTTTAACTCGGTTTGTTGGTGTCGGAGAGAGTTCGTGTGAAACTGCCTGTTAGCTGTTAGCTGTTAGCTCCCTGCGGCCAACGGCTGCTACCTGCTAGCACGTTAGCACTGACCAACAATGGACGATAACAAGGTGAGAAGCTAACGGAGGCTAACGGAGGCTAACTGCACTTCACCCGCAGCCAGCTGTTCCCTGTCGGTCACAGCCCAACTAACCCCTGGTTGTAACGTTAACTGGTTAATAATAAGTCTATAACTGGTTATTAACGGGTTGTTAACGGGTTTCCGCTGCCGTTAACTGGTCTGAGCTGTAGAAAAGCTGAAGCTAACGGTGGCTAATGCTAGCAGCGCCGTGGATTCAGGTTCCTGATGAGTCCTGGGAGATTTAAAGGGTTTTAATTTAATCTGTAAAGACTGAGAGTGTTTTACTCTCCCACTGTGAACATTAACATCAGATACAAACTGGTTTTTAAGAAGTTTATAGATTCAAACAGACAGAAAACATGGTAACAGGTAGCTCATAAATAACTTATGTGTGTATTGCATCAGGTCGCTGCTCAGTCTCTTTGTACAGAACTAACCTGTCATTTAATTTTAATGTTTAATTAACAGGTGCGATACATACAACATTGTCACAGGTGCATACAAGACGTCTAGCTCTAGTCTTTGTTTCTGGTCAGGCTTTGGAATAAAATAGAATATACTGAATACATTAAAACATGCAACGATACAAATACAGTGAGTAATACAATAAATAACTACCATGAATACATACACACAGTTATAGTTGTAAATTACAGATTAAAACACGAGTTAAGTTTAACATTAAACATAGGTAAAGTGCTGTTGCATTGACAATAACTTGTGAGAAATGAATGTTCACATTAAACCTCTTTAGTTCTGTTTGGGATTTAAATTCTGATGGTAAAGAATTCCATAGGTGTGTATCTACCTTGCATTGAGAGAGATGATTGGCCAATTCATGTGAATATAATCAAAACTAAAACTAAAATTTCATTGTATTTATGAAGGAAATCAACACAGAGGAGGAGAGACCAGACCAAAAGTCTATAAACTCACTCCATCTCTCCTCTCTGTGTTGAACATGTTTCTGCTCCGTTTGTCAGATGGTGGCTGGTAAAGTGAAGAAACCGGGCAAACGTGGACGTAAACCTGCTAAGATCGACCTGAAGGCCAAACTGGAGCGCAGCCGGCAGAGCGCCCGGGAGTGCAGAGCCAGGAAGAAGCTGAGGTACCAGTATCTGGAGGAGCTGGTGTCCAGCAAGGAGAGAGCCATCTGCGCCCTGAGGGAGGAGCTGGAGATGGTAAATGTCACTACAACACGACTGTTTAACATGAAAGAAAGAATAAAGAAGAAAAAATTGGGGAAAAGTTAAAGTAAAATAAATAGATAAATGGGGGAGAGCTGGGGGTTTTCAGCAGGGTTAAGTTTCTCTGCATTTTTCTTCTCCAAAGATGAGGAGGTGTGAATACTTCATTTGGATAGATAGATAGATAGATAGATAGATAGATAGATAGATAGATAGATAGATAGATAGATAGATAGATAGATAGATAGAGAGAATATTTTATTTAATCCCCAAGGGGAAATTTAAAATGTCACAAGCAGCAGCAAAGAGAAAATACATGACCATGGAGATCACGAAACACTGAAGTAGAATACATAAAAAGTTAAAAACACATAGTGTATTAAAACACCATAATAAAAATGTGGATAAAAGGTGCGTGTAAAAGGTTAAAAGTGCTGGGTTTAACATTAGGCCTACATAAAAAATACAGTATGTTACATTAAAAAGACATATTTAAGATATAAAAGTAGAATTTATTTTATTTTATATTTCCATACTTGATTTCATCTTTAGTGAAAACTATGATGTGGTATGAAGCGAAATTGGTAACGACGACAAACATTAGGACACTAAGACACTAAACCAAACTGCAGCAGACAGAAAGGTTTCAGCTGGAACAGGGAAGAAAAGTTAAAGAAACTGAACTTTAGAGTCAGTTTGATGTTTGAAGACCAAATAATATCGATCATATTTACTAAAAACAGAAACACAGAAGAACAAAGATCCTGAAATAATAATTACAACAGATGAAGTTACATAGATTCTACATCTGTAAAAACAAACACGACACAGAATCATTTACATTAAAGTGAATCAGCAACAGTTCAGATGAAGTTAAACTGGTGATCGTCTGGTTCAGTGTGTGTGAGTGTGTGAGAGAGAGAGTGTGTGTGTGAGAATCCACCGATCCAGAACCAGAAAACTTTATTGACCCCGAGGGGGAGGTTTGGTTACATAAGAGCTGCAGAGTGGAAATATTAAAGCAAAGAGCAGAGAAAAACAAGTCAGAGTGAACACACTGAAATATTAATATTAATATTAATATAAATATAAATATATAACTATATTTTGTTGTACTGAGATCGACAATTTAAATCCATCACTGCTCCATAATCCATAATCTTATTTTACCTCCAACTGCTGCTGTTGTTAACCAGACTTCTCTGTTTGCACTTTATCTCTGTCACTTTTACTTCTTAATTTAGGTATTTGTGTTTTGTCTCGGCTCGATTGTAAATGAGGTTTCTCCTCGATAGATAGATAGATAGATAGATAGATAGATAGATAGATAGATAGATAGATGGACAGATAGATAGACAGATAGATAGATAGATAGATAGATAGATAGATAGATAGATAGATAGATAGATAGATAGATAGATAGATAGATAGACAGACAGATAGATAGACAGACAGACAGACAGACAGACAGACAGATAGAACGATAGATGGATAGATAGATAGAACGATAGATAGATAGATAGATAGATAGATAGAATGATAGATAGGTAGATAGATAGATAGACAGATAGAACGATAGATAGATAGAACGATAGATAGATAGATAGATAGATAGATAGGTAGATAGATAGAAAGAACGATAGATAGATAGATAGATAGATAGAACGATAGATAGATAGATAGATAGATAGATAGATAGATAGATAGAGAGATAGATAGATAGATAGATAGAAAAAACGATAGATAGATAGATAGATAGAACGATAGAACGATAGATAGATAGAACGATAGATAGATAGATAGACAGATAGATAGATAGATAGACAGACAGACAGACAGACAGACAAACAGAGAATGATAGATAGACTTTACTTGTCATTCATTGAACCTTGCTGTGAATGCATGAATGAAATGACGTTTCTGTGGCTCTGACTGATAAAAAAGAACCAGTAATAAATTAAAAAGAGGCTGTATAGTAAAATCTATAAATATACATAAATACGTAGTAACTGAGTGTGTTTCTGTGTGTTGTGTTGTGTTGTGTTGTGTTGTGTTGTGTTGTTTCCGTGCTTAGACTGCCTTCATCAACTCCTGCTAACATTTCCATATTTCTCACATTCTGTGTCATAAACTGTAAACAGTTTTCTTGTGTGTAACAACATCTCTGTCCTGGGTGATGATCCCTCCTCTGTTGCTCACCCTGAGCTTTCTCCTGGTTTTCCCTGTTAAAAGGGTTTTCCATGGAGTTTTTCCTCAGTGGATGTGAGGGTCTAAGGACAGAGGATGTTGTTATGATGGGATGTAAAAGCCCTTTGAGACAAACTGGTGGTAAAAACGATGCTATACTAATAAAACTGCCTTGTCTTGCCTTGCAGTACAAACAGTGGTGCTCGGCCATGGATCAGGGGAAGATCCCCTCGGAGATCAAAGCTCTGCTGACCGGCGACGAGCAGAAGCCCCCGAGCGGCAGCAGCACCAAGACCAAGAACAGCAAGAACAACAGCATCAGCAGCAACGGACAGAGTTAGAGAGGAGGAGAAGAGGAGGAGGAGGAGGAGGAAGAAAGAGGAGGAGGAAGAAGAGGAGGAGAATAATCTGTTATTATCTTTCACATGTTTCATTCACAGTCGTTTCTTTACTAACACTTTGTCGTGCGTGCAGCTCTGCAGAGTTTCCCTCAGTTAAAAAAAAACCAGAAGCAGATTAGGGATGTCACAATTACTTGTTTTCACAATTAATCGCAGTATTAAACGCCACAATTAATTAATCGTAAAGATTCCTAAATACCGTCACTTGGAACCATATCGGCAGATGAGCGCCAAAATAAAGGTAAATGCTCAGATACTGGTCCATTTACCTAACGTAACATTGAATTGGTAGGAATTTAAATGTTAGTGTGTCATTTTTAATGAAAAAAAAAAGCAAAACAAAACAAAAAATGATTAAAATAAATGTAAACATTTGGTATAGATAACAGTTTATGACCTGAATATTTCAAACACTTCCCCTGGGGGATTAATAATTGGTCATATATTAATAGATACTTGAAATATTTTGTGTAAACAATGAGTAATGTAAATTATATTTTGACTATATTTGATTTTACACATTCACAGTGTTGTGAAATTAATTAATATAATAATAATAATAATCGTGATAATCGTAACACCGTGATTATTTCTCTAACAATAATCGTACAAAGAAAATGTATAATCGTGACATCCCTGAAGCAGATTGATTCCTGTTTGTCCGTGTTCCCTCTGGGCTTCCGTAGTTCAGCCGCCTGAGAACAGGAACTCACAGAAACAGAAACACGTTTTTCTTTGCTTCAAAAACGCAAAAAAGTAGAATTTTAATTTTTTTTAAAAACACAATTGGTTGAGTTTATTGATTATTTCTAGACAGTTCTCCATCCTTCAGTCTCAGTTTGAATTCAAATCTTTATTGAACCAGGAGACTCTGTTTAATTAGCACTTCATAGTTTCTGAAGCCTTCGTCTGTTTGACCGTTGATGATGTAACGGTCACATGACTGAGCTCCACGTCAACATCTGGACCGTTGCTCCAGATGTTCACAGCTTCACGTCGTCCAATCTGACAGATAAATAAATAAATAAATAAAGTTGTAGCGTGACGATGATGATGATGAGAATGTACAGTGATGAAGAGTGGGATGTATTTTTGTACAGGAACGTTGAGCAGCTGCAGCTTTTTACTGTTGTATAGAAAAGACACTGTTTGTTTGTTTGTTTGTGTGTTTTTTTGTGTGTTTACTTGTTTGTTAGTTGTTTTCGGACCAAACTGAAGCTCCTGTAACATTTTAGTTTTAGTTTTAGTTTTAGTTTGAGCACTTTGTTAATCTGGCAGCACTTTGAAGCTTCACAGCTACAATCAACTCAATAAAAGTCTGTTTGACTGTGACTGAGCCTCCTGTCGCTTAGCAACAACACACACACACACACACTGTTACAGGTGAAAACAACAAAATATTTTATGGGATGTGCCTTTAGTTTAGACAGTACGACGGAGTATTAGGGCCACATTGACAAATAAAAAAATCACGAACTTCGAGAATAAAGTCGTAAATTTATGACTTTACTCTCGTAATGTTATGAATTCTTTCTCGTAGGAAATGTACGACTTTATTCTCGTAATCAGAGATGGACAGAGTACTCGACCCCAGTACTTGAGTAAGAGTACAAATACTACTGGTCAAAATTTACTCTGTTACAAGTAAAAGTAGCTCAGTCGACATGTTACTCCAGTAAGAGTAAAAAAGTACTTGCTTTTAAAGGTACTTAAGTTTAATTTAAGTAAAAGTAAGAGTAAGTAAGAGTAAATTTCTTATTTCTAAGACCACGGGGTCTTAAAAAGTCTAAAATTAGAAAATCTAAATTTTAGGCCTTAAAATGTCTTAAATTTGTTGAATTATTGTGTTAAAGCTTCAGTTGGTAACAATTATTCAGTCATATTTGCTGGAACTGTCACTATATTCTGATGGTCAGACATTAAATGAGTAATTTAGGACAAAATCCAACTCCTCTGGCTCCACCTACAGCCTGTAATCGTATTTGCCAAAATCCACCGCGCCCGACGATTCTCCACCAGTCAGGTAGAGGGAGCAGGAGGAGCAGCCAATCGCCGCTCCTACACGTCGTGCTATGGATACGGTACATCTTTTTCTTTTTTTTTTTTTTTTTCTCTGTGGGTGCGTTTATGGCTACTTTGTGTGTGTCTGTGTGTGTGGGGGGCGCTTGGCAGAGGTTCATAAAGGGACCTGACGGAGTATTGTCTTGAAATTTCCGACCAAGTCGCGGAGTTTACTTTCACTTTCGTCAACTTACCAACTGGAGCTTTAAAGTCTTAAATAATTTTAGACAGGTCTTAAATGTTCTCATGTCCACCGTGGGCGAGCATTTCACTCGCATGTGCCCCTAAAAAAAATACATGTGTGAACCGGGAAAATCACAAAAAAGAAAGATCACAACCTGCGATCGTTCAAAAACTACAAATCCCACAATTCTCTGGGCTCAACGCACCAATAACAGTAGTTAGGTGTCAATAAGAGAGAGTGGAGCAGTCGGTGGAAAGAGGAAACAACGCCACACTGGTCCTGTTCTATGTTGTTCCTTCTCACCGTCACGTGTCGTTTATTCGTTACGTCCGCGGCCGTAACGCAAAGACGCGATAAGGGCGCAAATTCGCACAGGGCGACTGGGTACACGTGCTTTTTTTTTGCGACGCAATACACACGCTTTTTTTTGGGCGACGGGACCATCGTGTCTTCGTTTATTTCATCGTGTTTGGTGGGAACACCTACAAGGGGGTTCCCACCTAACACGAGGAACGCTTTTTTCTCGCTCGAGTTTTGACGCCCAAACAAACGCGAGATATGCGATATTTTGTGTAAATTTGCGTCATCGCACCTTCGCGAGCCCGCCCATTTTCACTTTTAACAACAACAACATTGCTTCTCTCATCAACCAATTTGGACGAACCGGGAAGAAGAGCTTCGAGAAGCTTCCGCTACAAAACAAGCTTGAAATATAGACTTATTTAATTTTTTTCAGGACAATTTAGAATTTCGGGGCTTCAATAAAAGAGGGACATTACAGACGAGCAGCATGGAGGTATTTGGATGTTTTTTGGTGTCTCTTTTTGGAACAACGCCCCTTAGCCGTGGTATAATGAGCATACCACGGACTGGAGTGATATATTGCTTTTATAAAACGGTTACCAATAAAGGCAATATAAAAGAGGGATACGCAATCAATTTCATGTAGTTTTATTCAAACAGAAATACATATTATCCAATAAAATAGCCTCACTGTGAAAAAAAATAGTCCCACCTCTCCAGACGTTAGCTCCAAGTAGCTCTGTCACTGCTCAGTCCCCTCTACCATTGTTAACCCTCTGGAGGTCAAAGTTCACCTTAAACATGTCAATTACACTACTTTAGTCCGTTTTTTTACATCGTAAAAACATCAGCTGTCTTTTGCTACGGACTGCAACAGTCCGTTGTCATGGATACATGACAACAACTTCCATTCATACCAGTCATACGTGCCTGAGGCGGAGTGATAGCCTACGCTGTGATAAGGCTTTAGAATAGTAGCCGTGGTATATGCTCATTATACCACGGTTAACAACCAATCAGATCGCCGGATTTCACCTTTAGGTTTTATAATGTTTATTAAAGGTCTCAGTCCAGTCCGGTGAGTTCCTCCAGAGGTCAGAGGTCAGAGCGGCGGTGTGACGTAGGTCTGCATGTGTCTGCGGACGCTGTCTGCGATCTGGGCCTGGTCCTTGGTTCTGTTGTAGTAGTCCAGGAAGAGCCCGTCCGGACTGATCAGGTAGATGAGCACCGTGTGGTCCACGATGTAGTCGCCGTCCTCGTCCTTCGGCCCCGCGGCCGCGTACACCCGGTAGTCGCGCCCCGCCTCCTTCACCTCCTCCGCCGTGCCGGTCAGCCCGATCAGACGGGGGTGGAAGTCCTGCAATTATTATTCATTTAATTTATACAGGTTATTATGTAGCCCGAATATTAGCATTTTAGCTCAATAGCTAACAGGTCATGTGATCAATTGACTCAAAATCAGTGTTGGATCATAGTACTACACGATTTTTATACGTAAATATTTGCATTCACATAGAGAGAGGGGTAGAAAGAAATAGAAAGAAAGAAAGATGGAGAAAGAGAGTAGTAAGAAAGAAAGAAAAAGAAAGAGACAGAGAGAGAGAAAGAAAGAAAGAAAGAAAGAAAGAAAGAAAGAAAGAAAGAAAGAAAGAAAGAAAGACAGAGAAAGGGGGTAGTAAGAAAGAAAGAAAGAAAGAAATAGATAGAGAGAAAGAAAAAAGTAAGTAAAAAGGCAGAGGGGTAGTAAGAAAGAAAGAAAGAACAGTAGAAAGAGACAGAGAGAGAGGGGTAGAAAGAAAGAAATTAGTAAAAAGACAAAGGAGGTAGAAAGAAAGAAAGAAAAAGACAGAAACAGGGTAGATGGAAAGAAAGAAAGAAGTAAAAAGACAGAGAAAGGGGGTAGAAAGAAAGAGATAGAAAGAAAGAACAGTAGAAAGAGACAGAGAGAGGGGTAGAAAGAAAGAAAGAAGTAAAAAGACAAAGGGGGTAGAAAGAAAGAAAAAGACAACAGTAGAAAGAGACAGAGAGAGAGAGGGGTAGAAAGAAAGAAAGAAGTAAAAAGACAAAGGAGGTAGAAAGAAAGAAAGAAAAAGACAGAAACAGGGTAGATGGAAAGAAAGAAAGAAGTAAAAAGACAGAGAAACAGGGTAGAACGAAAGAAACAAAGAAAGAGATAGAGAGAAAGAAAGAACAGTAGAAAGAGACAGAGTGGTAGAAAGAAAGAAAAGAAAGAAAGAAGGAAAGAAAGAAAAAGACAGAAACAGGGTAGATGGAAAGAAAGAAAGAAAGAAAAGACAGAGAAACAGGGTAGATGGAAAGAAAGAAAGAAAGAGGGTAGATGGAAAGAAAGAAAGAAAGAAAAAGACAGAAACAGGGTAGATGGAAAGAAAGAAAGTAAGAAAGAGAGAGAGAGGTAGAAAGAAAGAAAGAAAGAAAGAAAGAAACAGGGTAGATGGAAAGAAGAGGGAGGGGTAGAAAGAAAGAAAGAAAGAAAGAGTGTTGGATGTTGGATCAGAGTTGTTTCAACTGAACCGACCTTGACGTATCGAAGGTCGGTCAGAAGAATGGGTGTAGAAAGAAAGAAAGACAGAGGGAGGTGTAGAAAGAGAGAAGGAAAGAGAGTTGTATCAAAGTCTGACCAACAGAACCGACCTTGACGTATCGCGCCAGCGTCGTCGCGGTCAGAAAGACAGAGAGAGGGGTAGTAAGAAAGAAAGAAAAGACAGAGAAACAGGGTAGAAAGAAAGAAAGAAAGAAAGAAAGAAAAGTGTTGGATCAGAGTTGGACCAACTGAACCGACCTTGTTCACACAGAATGGTTGGTTGGTTGATTGATTGATACCTTGACGTATCGCTCCAGCGCGGCGGCGTCGTCTCGCTCCGGGTCGACGGTGATGAAGAGCGGCTGGACGAGCGGCAGCGCGGCGTCTCGGTCCAGCTGCGTCACCACGGCGCTCAGCTTGTCCAGCTCCTCGGGGCAGATGTCGGGGCAGTGGGTGAAGCCGAAGTACAGCAGCACCCAGCGGCCCAGGAAGTCTCTCTTGGTCCGCCGCCGGCCGCCGTGGTCCAGCAGCCGGAAGTCCCCGCGGCCCAGAGCGGCGCGCTGCAGCTGCTGCAGCCGCTGCTCCCGGAGCCGCTGCTGCTTCTCCGAGTACACGAAGAGCCACGCGGACAGGACGCCGCCGCCGAACAGCAGCGTCACCAGCAGCCGCGTCCGCAGCTTCAACCGCGCCGACGAGTCAGAGGACGAGGACGAAGACCTGGAATTTTCAAATGTTCAAATCAGTGTGGGATCACAGTAGTACACTGGCTGAATGAGATACACCTCTTGTTTTTACATTTTACATTCATACATGTTCATTTTTTTATATGTAAATCTTTGCATTTACATAGAGAGAGGGGTAGAAAGAAAGTAAAAAGACAGAAGAATGGGGGTAGAAAGAAAGAAAGAAGGAAAAAGACAGAGAAAGGGGGTAGAAAGAAAGAAAAAAGGAAAAAAGTAAGTAAAAAGACAGAAGAATGGGGGTAGAAAGAAAGAAAGAAAAAAGAAAGAAAGAAAGAAAGAAAGAAAGAAAAAGACAGAGAAAGGGGGTAGTAAGAAAGAAAGAACAGTAGAAGGAGACAGAGAGAAAGAAAGAAAAAAGACAGAGAAAGAGGGTAGTGAGAAAGAAAGAACAGTAGAAAGAGACAGAGAGAAAGAAAGAAAAAGTAAGTAAAAGGACAGAAGAATGGGGGTAGAAAGAAAAAAGGAAAAAAGTGAGTAAAAAGACAGAAGAGTGGGGGAAGAAAGAAAGAAAAAGACAGAGAAAGGGGGTAGTAAGAAAGAAAGAACAGTAGAAAGAGACAGAGAGAAAGAAAAAAAGACAGTGAAAGGGGGGAAAGAACAGTAGAAAGAGACAGAGAGAAAGAAAAAAAGACAGAGAAAGGGGGGAAAGAACAGTAGAAAGAGACAGAGAGAAAGAAAGAAAAAGTAAGTAAAAAGACAGAAGAATGGGGGTAGAAAGAAAGAAAGAAAAAGACAGAGAAAGGGGGTAGAAAGAAACAAACAAAGAGATAGCGAGAAAGAAAGAAAAAGTAGGTAAAAAGACAGAGAAAGGGGGTAGAAGGAAAGAAAGAACAGTAGAAAGAGACAGAGAGAAAGAAATAAAAAGTAGGTAAAAAGAGAGAAGAAAGGGGGTAGAAGGAAAGAAAGAAGACGAGGACCGTTTCTGAGACAGGAGCAGCTGCTGAGGACGAGGAGGAGGGAGACGTCCACAGAACCGGACCAGAACCGACTCTGAGGACGATGGACACGTCAGGAGCCTTCGTCCTCCAACGAGACGCAGCCACGACATCATCATCATCATCACCTGCTGAGGTCAGAGGTCAGAGGTCAGAGAGACAGAGGCAGGGACCAGACAGGGACCAGTCAGGACCTGGCACCAGATTCACAAAACCTCCTTAAAGGGACAACGAGGAGTTTCTATCTGGTTATAAAAAAGTCTGATATTAATGTGGATGAATCTCCGTTACCACTTGTTAATGGTCCATTTTCTATAAATCTATGGTTTTGTCTCTATCGTTATTTTGTTATTATTAGTGGTGGTGGAAATGCTGGGCGAGCCGACCAGCGTTTCTTTACTTTCGGTTTCGTGGCGAGTCATGAGAATAACACCGCCGAATCTCCGTTTATGGTGGGAACTACGACGGTATGTGATCGTCTTCCAACCTCTGACTTTAATTCTTGATGAATGAAAACATGAGTCTGTCTTGCGCCGGTCAAAGAATTTCACGGTGCGGAGGCTCATAAATGTAGTGTGGAAACACTTCACTTTAACAAAACTCCTCATTGTCCCTTTAAGAAAAAAACATTTCTTAAGAAGGTTTGCAAATCTCTGCGTCCGCGAGATTTGCACCGGTGTCAATGCAAATCGAGAGAGATTTGGACGGACCAGGAAGAGCAACACTGGGAGCTTCTGCTACAAAACGAGCTTAAAATATAGACTTATTAAATTTTTTTCTGAACAATTTCTCATGCCGGGGCTTCAATACAAGAGGGACATTACATACGAGCAGCATGGAGGTATCTGGATGTTTTTTGGTGTGTCTTTTTGTTACGAAGACAGTTGGTATCCATTCTCAACCGTCATATGGACATGCACTGCTACGCCGAGACCCCCTGTAACTCAGAGAAGCCACGGAGGATGGGTGAACTATCCCTTTAAAGACATTTAAGAACATATTCTGATAATACCAGTGAATGATGAACATGTATGAATGGAAACCTTTCTAATGTTAGGACCTGCACCACTGTCACTGTTCTTCATTTAGCCGTCAGTGGTGAGTTATTTCTGTTCAGACTGAACCACAGGAAGATGCTTTAACTGACATAGATGCATGTTTTTTTGTGGTTTAGTCTCAGCTTTTAGTTTTTAATCTCACTGTTCCAACCTCCCCTGGTAGTGGGGCAGGTTGGAACAGTGGCACGCCTTGCATTTGACATCAAATAGTGAATTCTGTGATTTATTTTATTTATTTATTTAAGGAGGACAGTGCACATTAATGGACATAATAAAATGTAAAAGTGCCAGTGTTAGCCAACGGTTAGTTTCAGATTGTAGTCCTCCTGACCAGGTGTTAAAAGCCATTAAAATAAACACAAGGACATGACAACATGATTCATAAAACAGGAAAAACACACATGTATCCAACAGAAACCAACAGACAAAAAAACTACAAAGAGAGACAATTAACATGACACTACTATGACAAAGGAAAAAAAAAGAAAAAAGACTGTTTATGGATGGATAAAATGGATGAAGATGCAACAATGCTGCAAGACCAGGACAGGGTTTCTTGATGGAGTTGTGCTAGGATGGGTCGAGAACACAACGAAACCAAAATATAGTAGGTACAATAGTATAGTATATAGTTTCAGAAGTTTAGGGCACTGCTATTTGTATAGGTATATATATGTTGTATATTTGTAGAGGACTAATGAGGAAACTCTGTGTCTAAATGTGAGAGCTCAACCATGAACTCTCTGCAGGTTAGAGGAGCTGAGACAACAAGTGTTAAAACCATCCCCGGTCCCCCCAATGATGATGAGATGAGACGAGGTGCATGAAGCACTTCCTTCCACACAGGGCCGTTGTCTAGGGGAGAAAGGTGATGATAACTCTAGGGGCCCAGCGCCCAGTGGGGCCCATAAAAAACCCCAGTAGTCTGATCTTTGTATGACTGAATTATTCTGCGTAAGACCCTGACTAATACTCATAGTACACTGTAAAAACTCAACATCTTTCCAAGAATATTTGTCTTATTTCTTGTCAAAATGTCTCATTTCTAGTCAAAACTAATCTCTTTCCACTTAAAATAAGACTCATCACCTAAAAAATAACTTGTTTTTAGATCATTTTCACTTGAAATAAGTAGAAAAATCTGCCAGTGAAAACATGTTTTTTGTGCTCGTAATAAGAAAGAAAAACTTGCTCCACTATCAGATTTTTTTCTACTTATTTCAAGTGAAAATCTGCTTGAAAGAAGTAAAAAGTGTCTAAAAACAAGCTACTTTTAATGTGATGAGTCTTATTTTAAGTAGAATGAGATTTGTTTTGACTAGAAATGACATTTTGACTAGAAATAAGACAAATATTCTTGGTAAGATACTTGAGTTTTTGCAGTGTAATGCTGCATTAGCATCAAAACAAAGTAGGTTAAATAATAAACGATAATACATACGTAGTCTAAGAAAAAAAACTGGAAAAGTTAGAGGGAGGGGCCCACTTTAGTATTCTTTAAGGGGGCCCAGAATTCCTAGCAACGGCCCTGCTTCCAGAGCACTGAGCCAAATAGGTGCCGATTAACTCTACACATAGTGGGGCGGATTAGCTAAACAATCGTTCACTTTGTGATAAAAGCATGAAATTTGGTGGATGTGTTGGTGAATATGTTTCAAACAAATCTGGATATTGGGCCACCTCAAAAGCGCCCCCTAGTGGCCGTGGCAGCCATTTGTTATGCGAATAAATGAATGATTAATATAAACTGCCCTTTTAATAATACCAACTGGTTATGTATTGTATATTGTTGGAAAGCCTGATTAGTCACCTTTACAACGAGGTACAGCTTGTAAGGATCGTGCATTCATGGAATGAGCAACGGGGCTAAATGTGTGGGTAGCGCACCCCAAAAATGTGCATCCCCTGTGGGGCAGATTAGCTCAATAAATCACAAGAATTGTATATTTTGTGACAGAAGCACAACATTTGGTGGATGTGTTGGTGAATATGTTTCAAACATTTTTGGTTTTTAATGACCCTTAAGATGTCTACTTAAGATTTTTGCTTGTTGCCCGGGTCAACTAATGTTCCATGGGGGTTCTTTGCCGGCCATTTTGAATTTATATCCGCACGAATGGCGAAAATGCCAATTTTCATAACTCCTAAACCAGACATCATACAAAGACAAATGAACACACTTTTTCATATAATTATGACACCAGGAATCAAATGGAAAGGTCGCTGAGATGGTAAAAACCATTCTTTATCAGAGAAAAATGAACTCTCGTGTAGTATTTTAGTATAAATTACTCAAAAAAAAGTTCAGAAATGTTTTTTCAGTCCATAACTTCTCCCTTTTAATAATTCCGGTTGGTGCTGTCTTTTAGACCGATGGAAAGCCTGATTAGTCACCTTTCCAACGAGGTACAACTTGTAAGGGTTGTGCATTCATGGAATGAGCAACAAAACTATATGGGTCATTCCATGAAATTTTTGGTAATAATATATATAAATTATTATAAATATTTACCAATCTATTGGTGTCCCCTGATTTTATGTCAACCCTATTAGCCTAACCAAAAAACCCTCGAAAAACAATGGTACATCCCAGATTTGACATGATTGACAGGAATTTGCATCATCTCTTACCCAGGATGCTAACAGCTCAGTAATAAGTAGCTTTCTCTCATCTCTTATGTGCTATTTTTGATGTTTTTTCAAGGTTGGACCGGGGGGGACAAGCATACAACGTCAATCCTGTTACCACTTTTTAACATATAAATCTAAACAATTTTCTATTTCTCATAATATAATCGATATCTACAGGTAATTACCTTTCAAAGTACACAGTTTGCCCTTTAGCTAGCATTTATTTCAGCTAGCAATGGGCAAATTAGCTTGAAATAGTCAACCCTGTTACTGTCAACCCTGTTACCTTTGCAGTGTAGACAATAGAATGTGTGTCCTGTCATCTATTACTCTTGTCAACCCTGTTACCATAACACCACCAACATCACCATAAGTTCAACCCTGTTGTTGTCATTAATTTGATAAAAATGTTTTTTTTTTAAATTGAATTTCAACTGTTACCATTACTATATAGACTATATATAGAAAACATTCTCAATAATCTCTAATTAGAAATACTGTATATTGTAAAGTTTATGTTGGTAACATGGTTGACAAGATTAGGAAAACATTAAAACTATAATAAAATATTAAATTCCACAGCCTGAGATGGCACAACATAATTTCTTGTCATTTTAAACTTCCTTTGATTACTGGCTACTTAAAAAATAGCAATTAAATATAGTTTAAATTTTAACTTTTCAAAGTTGAAAAGTTACCAATTTCATGGAATGACCCATATGTGTTGGAGCGACCAATTGATTTACAAAAACACTATTGGAGAGTTCATTTTTTTCTCTGATAAAGAATGGTTTTACCATCTCAGTGACCTTTCCATTTGATTCCTGGTGTCATAATTATTGGAAAAAGTGTGTTCATTTGTCTTTGTATGATGTCTGGTTTAGGAGTTATGAAAATTGGCATTTTCGCCATTCGTGCGGACATAAATTCAAAATGGCCGGCAAAAAACCCCCATGGAACATTAGTTGACCCGGGCAACAAGCAAAAATCTTAAGTAGACATCTTAAGGGTCCTTAAAAACCAAAAATGTTTGAAACATATCCACCAACACATCCACCAAATGTTGTGCTTCTACCACAAAATAAACAATTCTTGTGATTTATTGAGCTAATCCGCCCCACAGGGGATGTACATTTTTGGGGTGCGCTACCCACACGTTTAGCCCCGTTGCTCATTCCATGAATGCACGATCCTTACAAGCTGTACCTCGTTGTAAAGGTGACTAATCAGGCTTTCCAACAATATACAATACATCACCAGTTGGTATTATTAAAAGGGCAGTTTATATTAATCATTCATTTATTCGCATAACAAATGGCTGCCACGGCCACTAGGGGGCGCTTTTGAGGTGGCCCAATATCCAGATTTGTTTGAAACATATTCACCAACACATCCACCAAATTTCATGCTTTTATCACAAAGTGAACGATTGGTGTAAAATATTGAGCTAATCTGCCCCACTAACAGTGAAGTATGAATGAATGAATGTGACCCTGCACACACACACACACACACACACACACACACACACACACACACACACACACACACACACACACACACACACACACACACACACACACACACACACACGGTTAGCTCACCGTTACCCGGTCCAGATGAGTCCCTGCAGCCTAGTAGCAGCAGCAGCAGCAGCAGCAGCGGTAGTTTAGTTCAGCAGCATGGAGGATAATATAATAATATGATCTTATGTTCTTCTTATTCTAGATCCATGTAGTTGAGTGTGAACCAGATCTTCTAACCTCTGTGCGCCGGTTGGTTGTGAAACACATGAACCGGTGATTTACTAAGATCTGACCTGAGAGCAGCTGATTCGACACCAGGAAACAGACTCACATCAATAAAAAATAAATAAAGAGCAGCCGTGAGGATTGACGTGAATGACGCAGGTGACGTACTTACGTAGAGTTTCCTCTTCCTTCCTTTCTTTATTATTATTATTTTATATCTTTTATAAACCCACTTGTTTTCCTCCTCGGTTTCTCATCAGCTGATTCGACCTGAACTGTGAAGCCGGAAGTGGCCGCGAGAGGGCGACACATCTTTCTTTTTCTTTCTCTCTTTCTTTCTTTCTTTCTTTCTTTATTAATTTCTCTTTCTTTCTTTCTTTCTTTCTTTCTTTCTTTCTTTCTTTCTTTCTTTCTTTCTTTCTTTCGTCCTTTCTTTCGTCCTTTCTTTCATTTTCTCTTTCTTTCTTTTTCTGTCTTTCTTTCTCTTTTTCTTTCTCTTTTTCTTTCTTTCTTTCTTTCTTTCTTTCTATTTCTGTCTTTCTTTCTCTTTTTCTTTCTTTATTTCTGTTTCTCTTTCTTTCTTTCTTTCTCTCTTTTGATTCCTGTTTTTCTTTCTGTTTTTCTTTCTTTCTTTAGTTTAGTTTTAGTTTTTTCATTTGCACATTATATAACCTGCATAAACATTTACACAATTAGGTAGAAGCCAAAACAGGCTGATAAATATACCCCCCCTATGTAAAAAAAAAACAAAAAAAACAGCAACAACAGCGGTGGTCTTCAGAGAAGATAATACAAAAATTCATAATAGAAAAAATAGAAAAAAAAGAAAGACAAATTAACATAGAAAAATGAAAGATACTGAATTAATAATAATTAAAAAAAACAGTTTCTCTTTCTGTCTGTCTTTCTTTCTCTATTAGTCTATTTTCTCTCTTTCTGCTCGTTCACGTCATATTTTATTAAAGAACTCATGGAAACCAGGTCATAAATGTTCAGTGTTGTTCAGGAAATGTATTTATTTGTAGAATAATCTTTTCCAGCTGTGTCTCGTATATATAAAAACCTACTTATTAATTATTATTAACTAACTAGACATAATGAATCTTCAGACAAATCAATATTCACCGTCAGTTGCAGCCTGATAAAACGACACATTAACATTTATTAAATATTAATGATGGTTGTGATACAAAACATCTGGTCACAGCTGGACTCAGAGTCTGGGATGTGGTGTGTGTGTGTGTGTGTGTGTGTGTGTGTGTGTGTGTGTGTGTGTGTGTGTGTGTGTGTGTGTGTGTGTGTGTGTGTGTGTGTGTGTGTGTTTATTTGTGTACAGTCACTGGATGAATAATTAATGAGCCTGATGTCCTTGAACGTCTCGTGTGTTGTTATAAAGTCAGACTCGGGTTTTTATTTATTTTCTGCCCCTCATCATCATCATCATCATCATCATCATCATCATCATCATCATCATCATCATCATCATCGTCGTCGTCGTCGTCGTCGTCTCTCCTGTTACCCAGTCAGGAACTGTGTTGCCTAGCAACCGCTCAGAGGTGAGAGAGGCGCGCGAGGAGTTCGCTGCTGCATCTCCATTTTTATCAGCAGGGTGTGTGTGTGTGTGTGTGTGTGTATGTGTGTGTGTGTGTGTGTGTGTGTGTGGCAGGCTCATCCTCAGGTATCACCTGTCACTCACCCGTCTGTGTCAATCAATCAAACTTTATTTAAACAGCAGTTTCCCTACAGGACAGTGAAGGTCAGAGTCGATGAGAAAAAGGATGAAAAAAAGAAGAAAATCAAAGCTGAAACTTAAAAATGAGACACGACTAAGACAGAAGGTCAAATAAATAAAGAAAAATAACATGAATAATAATAAATAATAATAAAAATCTAACAGATTAACCACAGATCAGAGCAGCAGATGTTGAGACGTTCATCTCCTGTGAGTGAGTGAGTTGCTGTTAAAGGGTTAAAGCTGTTCCCTGTGTTCACGTCATCACGGTGTGTGTTCGTCTGCAGCATCAAGTGACGTCGCTCTGCATCGCACGGAGGAAACTGGTGCTGAGGAGGAAGAGGAGGAGGAGGAAGAGGAAGAGGAGGAGGAGGAGGAAGAGGAGGAGGGATACAGGACAACAGCAGCAGCTCCAGTCAGAGCAGCAGCAGCATCAACACTCAGCACCAGGTATTTACTCATCCAGAGGGTTTGTGTTACCGTGGCGATGATGGTGATGGTGATGGTGATGATGATGGTGATGATGATGATGATGATGATGAAGGACATGGAGACCTGTGTGTGTGTGTGTGAGTGTTTCACCGTCAGAGGAGGAAGGTCACTCTCTCTCTCTCTCTCTGTCTCAGTTTAAAGGAGCAGCTCGAGCTCTTTAGCCACGTTAGCATGTAGCACGTAGCAGCAGCAGCAGCAGGGACTTCCTGTGTGATGTCATCATGGTGTCGACTCTCATAGATATATATACGTAGATGCCTCTGCCTCTGCCGCTGCTGCCCATTGGAACGGATCGTCGGTGTCTAACTTTGACTTCCTGTATCTCCAGAGGCAGTAGAGGTCTGTCACTGAAGCTACTACAACTCAGCTACATAACTCACCTTAGCAGTTAGGCCTATAGGGTTAATGTCAGTGCCATGAAACTGATTTAATATGGCCTAGCACAGTTATATAGGTAGCCTACAGTGGTTTACACTCACTCGTCGGCCTCATCACCATGGCAACCACAAACTCACAACTACCACAGCCGGGGGAAACAGCTGATAAGCCTATAGCCTAGACATACAGCCAACAAAATAACAAGCTATTGTTATATTAAAGGACAATTCCAGGCGAATTCAACTCAGGGGTGTATTTTCATATCATTTTAGGTCTAAAAGAATGAATCTGAAGATTTTCAGTTTAATGTCTCCTGTTTTGCGGTAGTTGCGTCTGTCCCTGCGTCGCCACGGCAGCAATGAATGGGAGTGGATGTAAGTTCTGCTGTTTAGGCTGTTTCCATCCCTCAAAGCCACAGACAGCGTCAGATGGAGACTCAAACATGCACCGAGAAGTTTATTTACTTCAACAAGTCGACATGTTTGTAAAACTAGATCTAATTCAAAGTCTCCCGGAGACCCAGTTGCCGTGCTCGGTGTGTTCAGGAGCAGTGGGAAAAGCTACCGTTTGTGTCATAAACACAGGAATATCAACTCTTTACTTGCTTCAAGTAAAAAAAACTTCTCTGCGCATGTTTGAGTAGCCACCTGACGCTGTCTGTGGAAAAAAATGTACACTTCAAGCAAGTAAAGAGTTGATATTCCTGTGTTTATGACACAAGCGGTAGCTCCGACTGCGCCTGAACACACCAGCACTGCAACTTCGGGCTCGCGCGAGACTCCGGGAGACTTTGAATTAGATCTAGTTTTACAAACATGTCAGCTTGCTTGAAGTAAATAAACTTCTGGCTGCATGTTTGAGTCTCCATCTGACGCTGTCTGTGGAAAAAAAATGCGTCTTTGAGGGCTGGAAACAGCCTAAACAGCAGAACTTACATCCACTCCCATTCATTGCTGCCGTGGCGATGCAGGGACAGACGCAGCTACCGCAAAATAGGAGACATTAAACTGAAAATCTTCAGATTCATTCTTTTAGACCTAAAATGATATGAAAATACACCCCTGAGTTGAATTCGCCTGGAATTGTCCTTTAACTAGCAGTATACGCACTAAATGTAACACATATCCACCCTATGATACGTTACCTTAGTTTCATTTATGTCAGATAACTCACCTACATCAAATTCAACAAGTTCAGAACAGTTCTATAATATAAAACAACTTATTACTTGAGAAAAGTTCTTCCATGTCTCTTGGTTTTTGGGAACATCCGTACGCGGCACAAAAGGCATTTCACCAGATTCACAGCTGTCAAACGGTCTGACGGTCTGACTGTTGACTGCTGCTCAGGAGGAACTCCTCCTCAAGATGGCCGCCGTCAGACATTCCTGACAAGCCCCAATGCAGCTTCTACGTCTATATATCTATGGTCGACTCTGAGCTCGTGCTGCGTTCGAGACAAGTCGGAACTCGGATCTTTCTGACCTCCAACGTGAAAGAGTTGCAACCGAACGCCACCTGAAGTCGCAGCTCTCGCTGTGTTCAGGACTCACGACTGAGTAGCGAGTTAGATAAACAACAAGACACCTCGTCCTGACGTGCAGCGAGGAGCGAAACGCCGACGAAAACACACAATGGTGTCCTGATGCAGCGTGACGATTTTGTCGCGAGTATATTCTATTGGTTCAGAATCCAAACCAATCAAATTATCGAGGGACGTAGCTACACAAACTTGCGGCGCTATTTTGAGATTCCTGGTTGCTGTTTTTCACATCTTTGAGTGTTTTTTTTAAATTTTATTCCTCTCATATTCTCCTCTCTCTGATAACTAGCTTGTCGACAGGAAGCAGCGTGGACTTTCCAACCAATAAGAAGTGTTTAGCGGCGGGACATCGCCACGAAATGACGTCCAGATAGAGACAATTTCAGGGTTGAGCGACATCGCTGGCAGCGTCAGGACAGGCTGATTGAAAAGTAACGCATTCTGATCACTTTTCCTCGCTCGCGTCGCTGTCGTTGTCGCATCGCTGTCTGTCAGGACGGTGTTAGAGCGAGACCGGGCTGTAATAGTTCTGTTTCTGTTTGTGAGGTCAGAGGTCGGGACTGGGAGGAGCTACATCGATCTGGGAAGTTACGGATTTAACGGCTGTTCCAGTGACTTTCATGCATAACAGGTCGGAAAAACACGAGTTACGGATTTCCTTAAACGCACCATCTGACTCGGTGAAGTCGAAGTAAAATAATCTGCTCCGACTTCTCTGAGAATCACAACAACCTGCACCGTGAAGATGACGGAG
>NC_140929.1:1042500-1077500 GCF_045865225.1 Trachurus japonicus
AGACCCCCTAAACCAAAAATGCACTTTTTAAAATGATTAACATGTTAATTTAGTGTGTGGGCTGTGTTACAAGGCATTTCAGGAGCAAAATTGCTAATCCACGCCATAAAAATATAATAAAGATACTTTATTAATCATTTGCAGGAAATACGATACGATACGAAAACTTTATTATCCACAGAGTGGAAATTCCTCTTTAGGCATGTCTCACAGCAGAACACATAATGACACAATAAAAAACATTTCAAGGATAGAAAAATATATAAAAATAGCAGTAACTGTACTTCACACATCACACATTTTATTTTTAAATTACAATGTTACCAGCAGCAGATGAAGACAAGACCACACACACGCATCATCCACATGTGTAAGTGAATAAGAGCAGCAAGTGTTATAAAGTCTGATGGCCTCAGGCAGGCAGAAAAAAAGGCTTTTACTGTGAAAGAAACAGGAAGTGCTGCCGAGACATCGTTGAGTTGATAGTGACACGTTCCATCAGTCAGGTGTGTTCTTCACCTTCACCAGCAGGTGGAGCCACAACCACAGGGTTAGGGTTGGACAGGATGGTGATAATACATACCATAATAATACCATAATAATACCATAATAGCTACGTTTATTTGAAACAGGGACAGTCACATTAATAACATGACTGTGAATGCGTCAGAATTAGCTAAGAGTCTGTTTTTCATCTGTAGTCCCTGTGCACCCTGCATCTACAGTTTGTATTATGCTCTGTTAAATAATACTGTCCCATCTAAATAAACAGGACATTTACATTTAGGCTGTGCAGTGTCATTTTTTATTATATTTTTTTACACAGGGGTGCCGTGAGATTTTAATATGCTCTTTTGAAAGGTGCCGTGACTGAAAAAAGTTTGAGAAACGCTGCCCTTGAAAGTCACCCTATAAAAACAGAATATGAATATGAGAAATAAGATTAGAATTACAAAGTTACTAGCCAAGGCAATCTACAAAACATGCACAGCAATTAACAACATGACAAACGAACTAACATACTGTATATAACATCAATCAGAAAACATCATTCAAGACAACACATGCAGCACAAAGACACAACACACCACAGCATGCACAGCATTTTCCAGTTTTTTTTTCTTAGACTACGTATGTATTATCGTTTTTTATTTAGCCTTCTTTGTTTTGATGCTAATGCAGCATTACACTGCAAAAACTCAAGTATCTTACCAAGAATATTTGTCTTATTTCTAGTCAAAACAAATCTCATTCTACTTAAAATAAGACTCATCATATTAAAAGCAGCTTGTTTTTAGACACTTTTTACTTCTTTCAAGCAGATTTTCACTTGGAATAAGTAGAAAAAATCTGATAGTGGAACAAGTTTTTCTTCCTTATTACAAGCACAAAAAACTTACTTTCACTGGCAGATTTTTCTATTTATTGTGAATTTAAGTGAAAATTATCTAAAAACAAGTTAATTTTTAGGTAATGAGTCTTAATTTAAGTGGAAAGAGATTAGTTTTGACTAGAAATGAGACATTTGGACAAGAAATAAGACAAATATTCTTGGAAAGATGTAGAGTTTTTACAGTGTACTATGAGTATTAGTCAGGGTCTTACGCAGAATAAATCAGTCATACAAAGATTAGACTACTGGGGTTTTTTATGGGCCCCACTGGGCGCTGGGCCCCTAGAGTTATCATCACCTTTCTCCCCTAGACAACGGCCCTGGGTACGTCTCAGCCAATAAGAAGAGAGCAGTTGTTATTAACTACTAGGCGCTCTTATAACCTCAATATACAAAATCAGAATAAATCCAACAAATTTAAATGATTTATCACCTTATGTGTAATATACAATGATGATGGTGATGATGATGATGATGCTGATGATGATGATTGGTCCACAGACGAGCTGACGGAGATGAAGGTGGAGAAGCCGCGGATGCTGTCGGAGACTCTGACGGCCAAGGAGAGGGAGAGTCTGGAGGAGAAGGAGGAGCCGGCGGGAGGAGAAGGAGAGAAGGGACAGCAGGAGGAGGAGAAGGAGGTGAAGGAGGAGAAGGAGGAGGAGGAGGAGGAGGAGGAGGAGGATGAAGGAGGAGGAGTGATGGAGGAGGAGGAGGAGGAGGAAGAGGAGGAGTTGGAGCTGGAGGAGCTGAGAGCTCAGATGCTGCAGCTGCTGCTGGAGCTGGAGGAGACCAGAGAGGTTTCACACAGACACGAGGAGAGCTTCATGGAGCTGCAGGGTCAGACACACACACACACACACACACACACACACACACACACACACTGAGACACACACACACACACACACACACACACACACACACACCAGGGCCGTTGTATAGGGGAAAAAGGTGATGATAACTCTAGGGGCCCAGCGCCCAGTGGGGCCCATAAATGTCCAAATGTCTCATTTCTAGTCAAAACTAATCTCTTTCCACTTAAAATAAGACTCATCACCTAAAAATTAACTTGTTTTTAGATCATTTTCACTTAAATTCACAATAAATAGAAAAATCTGCCAGTGAAAGGAAGTTTTTTGTGCTTGTAATAAGAAAGAAAAACTTGCTCCACTATCAGATTTTTTCTACTTATTCCAAGTGAAAATCTGCTTGAAAGAAGTAAAAAGTGTCTAAAAACAAGCTGCTTTTTAATATGATGAGTCTTATTTTAAGTAGAATGAGATTTGTTTTGACTAGAAATGACATTTGGACTAGAAATAAGACAAATATTCTTGCTAAGATACTTGAGTTTTTGCAGTGTAATGCTGCATTAGCATCAAAACAAAGAAGGCTAAATAAAAAACCATAATACCGTACATACGTAGTCTAAGAAAAAAGAAAAGGAAAAGTTAGGGGGAGGGGCCCACTTTAGTATTCTTTAAGGGGGCCCAGAATTCATAGCAACGGCCCTGACACACACACACACACACACACACACTGCTCATCTATATCAGTATTGATCGTAACAACACGAGGAAACACACACGGAGGCTCAGAGACCTGATGAAGCTGATTAACGACTTTAATTAGAACAGGATGAACAGAATCAGAGCGGCTCGAAAACCGACTGAGAGTCAATATTTATTATTATTAATAAAGTTTTATGAAGGTAGATTTGTGTTTTTATTATTCAATATAAAAAAAGCTGCTTTGCTTCAACTAAAAAAATATTTATAATTTTCCCCCAACATGTCTGACCAATGGGGAAGCATCCGCCCACTGCGGGAGGTTTGTGTCAAAATGATTCAATTAAATTTAAAAAACAACAACCAATAACTCCAAAACTTTTTTCACTTCAATCAAAGAAAAAAAAGTATTTGGATTGAAAATAAAAATTGAATTGAAACCCGCAAAATCCATTTGAACACTTTTTTTTCTTTGATTGAAAATATTTTTTTTGATTTAAGTGATATTTTTTGGGAATTTAATAATAAAGACACAAATATCCTACCTATAATTTAATAATACAATTTAAATTTAATTCAATAATAAAAAAACAGTAAAAAAAAAGTGTTCAAATGCAAATTTTTGGATCTCAAATATCTTTTTTTTTGCATTCAAACATTTTTTTTCTTTGTTGAAAAATATTTTTTGTTGTTTGAAGCAGGGGCGTCACTAGGTTTTAAGGACAGGGGGGGCTAAGCCCCCAGTAGATGCACAGGATGTGAGCGAATGTAGCGCGCAAGCACGAACTTTCACAATGGCCCAGAAAAAACACAATATTTAGAATTTAGAGTAAATTTAGAGTATTGAATCATGGGCTAGTTGAATCTAAGAATTCAACTACTTTTGAATTTTACCGTGTAAAAGTAGATGCTAAAAAAAGTGAACCTGAGTAATTTTTCAGGTGTTTGACTATCATGGATATGTCCAGGTGGACTGGAAAACTAATTATATTTCACTAGTAGCCTGTGTCATAATGGTTATACACTCCATCCAAATACAGCTGTTTTTGGCTCATTTTGATTCACCCAGACCTCCTCACATTTTCCCATTCAAATAAGACCAGACAACAGAAATGAAGTGCGACTCCAACTGGAGCAGATATTTATGGTAAAGAGTGCACATTTCACCCTAGAAACCCCTTCATCTTCTACACAACCAGGACCTTCACAAGAAATTTCAGATTTTTTTTTTTTCTGAGCTGAAATAGACACTGGGGGGTTGTGCAAATGACTGACCCTGAGAATCATTTTAATTTGAATATTCTGCTTTTCTTAGTAGTTTTATTTGGACTAGGTTTACAATATATATATATATCATATATACCTAGCCTATATTGTTATCATGCTGTTTTTATATATTCCTGTGTCTTACCTGATCTTCTGCATCTTCAGGGCATGTCTCAGTCTGGCCTCTCCCTACAGCATTTCTCTCCCTGTCTGTCTGTGCTGCCTGCAGTGGCACCAGATATCATCAGTATTTTAAATTAATCCATTAAATAATCTGTTTTTACTGCTAAATGTTATTTTCTTTAACACAGCCAAGCTATAAAGTACCAGATGAATGTTACAGTAACACATTACACACATGGCACATGAGAGAGAGAGAGAGAGAGAGAGAGAGAGAGAGAGAGAGAGAGAGAGAGAGAGAGAGAGAGAGAGAGAGATGATGATGACAGGAGTGTTCAGGATCCCTGTTTAAAAGTTTTCCCCACCAGAATCTAGCCGAACTTTGGAGCATTATTTAGCCCGTTTTCTGACAAGCTACATGCCATGGTTGGTACCAACAGAAGCCTAGCGTCTCCTGGTTTCATATAATATCTGTATCTTCGCTCTAGCTTCAAAACTGATCCGTTTACAACGCAATTAATATTTCACATGAATTCAAATTTTATCGCGGCCATTTTGACAACACTGCTATTTAGAGATGTAGTAGCTTACTGTCTGATGCCTGCTAGTCCTCTTTTAGCTACAGGTGGACTGACTCTCTCCCTCTGTTGACATCAGAGCTCCTGTAGCCCGTCACTGCAGGCTCGGAGCGGAGCTTCAAACAAGCCGCCGCTACATGGGCGCAACCAACTCACTGCTGGGAGGGGGGTGGTCACACACTCAACAAACTAATTAAATTAAACAAATCAGAAATAACAAGAGACAAATGCGGTGACAGCTGGGGTTCTTAAAATATATGTCACATATATATAAAAAAAAGTCACATAATAAAAGAACACCAAATTATTTGGGGGGGCTTAAGAATATTTTAGGGGGGCTTCAGCCCCCCTAAAATAGGCCTAATGACGCCACTGGTTTGAAGTGAAGTTTTTTTTTGAAATATGTTTTTTTTTGATTGGATAAAACACAAATCTACCTTCATAAAGTTTCATAATTAGGTTCCTGAGGAAAACGTAATATAAAACTAACTATTCAGTTTTCTGCAGCCTGTAAATTACAGGAAGTCTCTTTCAAAATAAAACACATACGTAACATTCATGTGATATTTGTTCTTCAGGACTTGTTCTTCTTTCTCTGCCTCATTAAATCAGTTTTGGATTTGAACTATTGTGATAAAATTAATCAAAACGAATAAATGAATACATAACAGATGACAAATATTTACATTTTTATTCATACTTTTAATGTGAACTCACTGTGCTCTGTGTTTCCTGTCAGGCGTGTTGGAGGAGGAGCGACTGGCGAGCGCTCACCAGGCCGAGAGCTTCACCCGGCAGATCCAGAGACTCCAGGGTTCGTCACAACCTGCAGTCGACATTTAAATATGCAGACAGAGGGGGCGGGGCTTAGTTGTGACATCACAAAGTGACAGGAAGTCCTGACGGCTGGTTTTTAAAGGCTCAGTTTCTGAATACAGGCTGTGTGCATTTCTCTGTGGACTGAGGCTTTGATACTTTCACAGTATTAATATAGAACCTAGAGCTGCTTTATAATCACACTACACATGGACATCTACCTTTATACTGTATGGAGCTTTAATACAAACATCTACCTTTATACTGAAGGAGCTTTAACACAAACATCTACCTTTATACTGTATGGAGCTTTAACACAAACATCTACCTTTATACTGAAGGAGCTTTAACACAAACATCTACCTTTATACTGTATGGAGCTTTAATACAAACATCTACCTTTATACTGTATGGAGCTTTAACACAAACATCTACCTTTATACTGAAGGAGCTTTAACACAAACATCTACCTTTATACTGAAGGAGCTTTAACACAAACATCTACCTTTATTCTGAAGGAACTTTAACACAAACATCTACCTTTATTCTGAAGGAGCTTTAATACAAACATCTACCTTTATACTGTATTAATATAGAACCTAGTGCTGTATTTATATAATCACACATCAAAGAGTCAGTTTCCAAAAATTCCCTCCAGACCTAAAAACGTCTTCACAGATCTAAACTGTCGTCTCATCTAAAAACATCAGAGTGAGACGTCCTCTCTGTTTTTAGATCTGAGTCTTTGTGAGGACGTTTTTACCGAGTCATTTAAAGTAACCTGAACGTCTCACACATTTAAACGTCCTCAGTGTCTCCTGTGTCCGTTCAAGACAACTCGCAAAAAACGAGCTCTGAGTTGTGAAAAATGAATTGAACGGTATAAAACTCAGAAATTACAGGTCGGATATTCAAGTATCATCTCAGAGCTCAGTGACGGCAACAAAACATGGCGGCCGTCGTCGTTAACGGTCAGAATGGAGTTGTCACAAAAGTTATTTATCAAAAGTTTAAAAATTCTAGAAAAAGGTGGTGACATTTCACAAAAAAAGTTCTTAAAAAATTCTAGAAAAATTGTAAAATTCCAAAAAAAAAAAAAAAAAAAAATTCTAGGAAAATGATTTAAAATTCTAGAAAAAAAGAAAAGAAAAAAAGTTTTTAAAACAATCTAGAAAAAGTGGTACAAATTCTAAGAAAAAAAAATTATTTCTCAAAACAAAAGTTAAAAATTCTAGAGAAAAGGGTTACATTTTCACAAAAACAAAGCTAGAAAAAGTGGTACAATTTCTCAAAAAAAAAAGTTCTGGACAATTTGGTAAAATTTCTAAAATAAAAAATACAAAACAAAACATAATAACATTAATTTCTAAAAAAAAAAAAAAAAAAGAATTCTAGAAAAAGTTGGGGGGGCCCTTTAACCCTCTCAATGACCCCTGGGTTAGGGTTACTTTGAGAACCACTGCTCTAAACTAAGGATTTCTTTTGTCTATTTTTCCACAAAACTGATAAATAATCTATTGATTTCTTTACAGAGAGCATCGTTAAGGAAAAACAAACCTTGATAAACCTTCAGCTTTGATAATAACTCTCTCTGCAGCCACATGTTAAGAATTGACTTAGTTTTATTAAAGGATAATTTCCGTTTTTTACAACCTGGACCTTATTTCTAGCATAAAATACGATCATTTACTCACCCAGACAACTTTGGTGTCATTTGGAGTCGTTTTGACGGAATTAGCCCCAGTGGAGCGGCGCGTATATCTGTATAATGCGAGAACACGGGGCAGCGCAATGCAGCCTCTAAATAACACATTATCTGCAGAGAAACTCCTTCATTTCACCAATATTTAGTTCTGATAGGCTAGTGCTATTCCCCTCTGAGTCCGGGGTTAGCTGTTATCAACATCCGGGGTCTGTAGGTTGACCTACTGACCTCTGACCTGGATGATGTCATCTCTGAGCTTGTTGCTAGCGCTAATGCTACGGTTCGTTTCTGCGTGTTTCTGACTTGTCAGAACAAAATGAGCAGCTGGATGAAGTTCAGCTTCCACAGGCTTCCTCTCCTCAACCTGGACTCACTAAAGCTCCGGCTAGTTGAGATAAAAATGGACCCGAATGCCGAAGCAGAATGATTATTATCAGAATGAGCCGGGCTGCGCTCAGAGATGACATCATCCAGGTCAGAGGTCAGTAGGTCAACCTACAGACCCCGGATGTTGATAACAGCTAACCCCGGACTCAGAGGGGAATAGCACTAGCCTATCAGAACTAAATATTGGTGAAATGAACGAGTTTTGCGGCGGATAATGTGTTATTTAGAGGCTGCATTGCGCTGCCCCGTGTTCTCGCATTATACGGATATACGCGCCGCTCCACTGGGGCTAATTCCGTCAAAACGACTCCAAATGACACCAAAGTTATCTGGGGGAGTAAAATGATCGTATTTTATGCTAGAAATAAGGTCCAGGTTGTAAAAAACGGAAATTATCCTTTAAGTTTCTGTCTAAGATCCATATCTGTTATCTGAAGTTGTGTTGAACTTGTCCTGTTGCTGTGTTGCCATGACGACAGCCCAGCTGCGCTCGGTGCAGGAGGAGATGGACAGCCTGGAGGAGGAGAAGGAGAGCGAGCTGGAGGAGGTGCAGGAGGAGCTGCGCGCGGCCCAGGAGGAGGTGCTGGTGCTGCAGGCGGCGGCCGAGGAGGCGGCGGCCGAGCGGGAGAACGACATCGCCTCGCTGCAGGAGGAGCTGTGCCGCCTCCGGGCCGAGCTGCAGCGGCTCAACGCCACGGCAACCGAGTACGAGCTGGAGATCACCACGCTGCGGGCCGAGATCAGCATGAAGAGCAGCAACACACACACACACGGTACACACACACACACACACACACACACACACACACACACACACACACACACACACTTTTTTAATTATTATTTTCATTTTTTTTCTTTTCTTTTTGAAATTTGACCACTTTTCTTGAGAAATTTTACCAGTTTCTTCTCAATTTTTCTGTTCTACTTTTTTACTACGGTATTTTTTAAAGAAATTTGACCCCTTTTTGTATTATTGTTTGCCCCCACCCCCCTTTTTTGAGAAATTTTACCACATTCTTCTATAATTTTTTTTTTAATTTTACCACTTTTTCTAGAAATCTTGAGTAATTTTACCAGTTTCTTCTCAATTAAAAAAAAACTACTATTTACTATACAATCTTTACTTTTACCACTTTTTTTTTATTATTATTGTTTGACTTTTTTTTTTTTTTTTTACCACTTTTCTAGAATTTTCTAAAATTTTACCCGTTTCTTCTAAAAAATTTTAAACTGTTACCACTTTTTCTGAGAAATTTTACCAGATTTTTCAAAAAAAAAAAAAAAAAAAAGTACCACTTTTTTCTAAACTTTTTAAAAACTTTTTTGTATATTTTTTGTGAGAATTTTTACCACTATTTTCTTGAAATGTTTTGAGAAATTGTACCACTTTTTTTCTCCAGAAATTTCTCTATAATCTTTCAAAAATGTACGCCTAATTAAAACATACATTGATTGTTTGTGTATTTCTGGTGTGTTGTCCAATGGGGTCGGTGGTCTAATGCAGCTGAGGCGACGCAGCTGAAGGACGAGCTCGTCTCTCTGACGGACGAGCGTCAGAATCTGAGTCGACTCAACCTGGAGCTGAGCAGCAAAGTGGAGAAACTGCAGCAGCAGCAGCAGCAGCAGCAGCAGCAGCAGCAGCAGCAGCAGCAGCAGCAGCAGCAGCAGCAGCAGCAGCAGCAGCAGCAGCAGCAGCGAGACACGTGAGTGGTCCAGACAGCTGTCAATCAAACCGGTCGTTACAGATGTTCACACATATCACAGCTGCAGGTTCAAGGCAAGGCAATTTTATTTGAATAGCCCGTTTTTACCAACAGTTAGTCTCAAAGGGCTTCACATGGCATCATAGAAGAGAGGACAGACCAGCTTAATGGGAGGACTGGATGGCAGACTGGTTCATGGGAAGGGAGGGCAGACCAGCTCATGGTCTGTAAAGGTCGGAGGGTTGGAGATCATGTTCTGGAGCGTTTATTATAAAAATAGTTTGAAATCCTCTTCACCCTCCGATTGCAACCAATTAAATACAAGTTTTTCGTTAAATAAAAACAGTCGGGCACCTGTGACGGACCATCCATCATCCAATCATCTTGAACGCCACGTTAAAGTCTGTGGGATGGTGACGTGTCAGTCAAACCGTCTCTGTTCCTTGTGACCAGGTGTGATGACGTCTACCTGGCGGTCCGGCAGCAGGACCACCAGGAGAAGTCCGACTCGTACATCACTCTGTCCCAGGCCGGGGGGGTCCAGAACCGAGCCCCCCCGGACCAGGACCAGGACCAGGACCAGGACCAGGACCAGGACCAGGACCAGGACCAGGACCAGGACCAGGACCAGGACCAGGACCAGGACCAGGACCAGGACCAGGACCAGGACCAGGCTGAGCTGAGCGTCCTGACGGTCCAGCTGAAGGAGGCGGAGGCGACGGCTCAGATGGTCCAGACAGAGGTAACGAGAAGCTGCTGCTGATCGATCCCTTGTAAATGTATTGGCAGGTATCAACACGATTGATCAGACATTGATTATAGATTATAGATTCTGTGATATAAAGATCTGGGGCCGGCGCACTAAGAAGACTCAAAGTTCTAATCTGACCAGAGTTGTTCACCTTCCTCCTCCTGGTTCCCAAACTGTTTCTCAGGAGTTTCCTCCAGAACGACTTTGCTATGAATGTGTCACTCTGTCCACGAGGAGCTGCTGTGATTGGCTGACATCGATCGATCAGGAATCTATTTGCACTTCAAGCGGAGCTGCATGATTGACAGCGTGTGCGTTTCCTTGCAGATAAAACATTGTTTCATCAGGTCGGTCTCCAGCAGATGGGGGAGCTCCATGATTTGTTGCCGTTGGAGGCATTTTGGCGTCCAGCGGGAAGAAGTCTTGTCAGATAAAATAATGAATGTGGACTAAACATACACAGCCTAATTAGACCCTAATTGTTGGTCATGTTGTCCATGACTATCACTAATCTTATTTAATAACTAACCAAATGTCGTCTTGTTAGGTGAATGAAGTTTCCAAAGTAATTTTCTTTATTAAGGACAGAAACTTACTGGTGACCCACGGTCTCTGCACCGCAGGATGAAACCGGTTTCATGTGCAACACTGATTTCAAGAAGAGTCTCAGAGCTCCAGACCGACCAGCGTCGTAGGGAAGCTTTTCTTAGCAAAGAAATTTTTGGGAAACACGTGAAAATGTTCAGATAGAGAAAAAGTAAAGGTTAAGACGATGCAGCGTTACGACGGCGTGTGTAATAATTTATTGACATGGTTTATTGTTAAAATCTCTAATCAGTAGTAAATGTTTTGTGGGTGTGTGTAGCTGCTCAGCGCCCCCTGGTGGACGCTGTGAGCAGTGACCTGGTCCAGATGTGTTACCAGTGTGTGTGTGTGTGTGTGTGTGTGTGTGTGTGTCAGTGTGTGGGTCTGCAGCAGGAGCTGTGTGAGCTGCAGCAGCTGTACGACAGCAGCCAGAGGGAGCGCGCGGCGCTGGAGCAGCAGCTGCAGCGCTGCAAGGCCGAGCTGCAGCGGCTCAACGACAGGAAGTCACAGGTGAGACAGGATGCTGAGTGAGTCTCAGGTCTGTAGATGGAGGTGAGTGTGTGTCTGTGTGTGTGTGTGTGTGTGTGTGTGTGTCTGTGTGTGTGTGTCGTCCGGCCGGTCGGAGCATCATTGTGCTGCAGCTCTGCTCTTGTAGCCGCTGGTTTCAGCTTCTTCTTGGCAGTTTGTTTTTGTCATCTGTCTGTTTCTACGTCCACCGATCGTCCTCCGTCCTCCTTAGCAACCAGAGCTTTACTTTACCCTAACTACCCCTTTACTACAACGACCAGACCAAACCAGACCAAACCCAGCAGACAGCCACAACTCAGAGGGGCGGCCAGGGAGAATCTGATTGGCTGATAATAATCAATCATGTGTCAAACATCTCAGAGACAGTTCGATCCAAACACACAGATTTGGATTCAGGTCGTCGACCTCACGCTCTCAGAGGTGTGGACCAGACTCACTGACTCAAAGACTCACTGACTTTAGCTCGACTTCAACACCAGAACCAGGACCAGGACCAGGACCAAGACCAGAAACCACAGACTGGACTGGAGACATGAGGGTCAACTGGTCCTGTTGTTGAGACCAGAGTCAGGAGAACCTCGAGTACTAAGACTTAGACTAGATTTAGGAATTTGTCTTTGACTTGTTGGTCTTCACCTGGTTTTGTCTCACCTGGTTTCTACCTGATACCTTAGGGGTTCTTCACTTACCAGAACCAGAACCAGAACAAGTACCAGAACCAGTACCAGTACCAGTTGAGATTGTACTTGTTTTGGACCCACAGATGAGACCTGTAAGATCAGACCCGAGTATTGAGGCTCCAGGTTCATCTTATTCAGACCTGGTTGGTTTGGTTGGGTCAGGGTTGGTTCCAGACAGGAAGCGTTTAACCCAAAGATCGGTTCATTCGGCCGTATGTGAACCGGCAGTCGCGCTCAGAGGAGGGAGGAAACAAGCGGGCCGAGATCTGTAGAAGAGTTTGGTCTCGACTCGTTTCCACCCGGTCCTGGAGCCGTTCCTTTGTAGTGGGAACGACTCAACAACCAACATAACATGCAACACACTGCTGATGTTCCTTGGTTCTTAACAACCAGACGCGCTGGTTCGGGCCATAAATATATAGGATGACTCAAGTTGGCTTCCTTATTTTTATTTTTTAAAATATAGCCTACACAACTGACTTGGATCGGTTCGGGTCCAGGCTTCAACCGCGATTCGGGTTGGATTTTACATTCAGGCCCGTTGACACCTCTACTCCATGGTTGTTGTTTTTGCAAGTTAAACTCCTCCTCCATCTTCCAGGTCAGATTTCTGACCAATAAGAGAACAGTTGGCATTTGTTTACAACTTTGGACCGGTTGGGACTGTTACCATGGGAAGAAAAACGCAGCAGTTGAATCGTTTTAGTCGATGAATCGGAACAAAGCAAACGAGCCACAGGTCTGAAAACACCCTGAAGGTGAAGCCCCATTATACGCAACAGCATCAGCAACAGAAAGCTGTGTTCACTGCGCTAAGCATGCTGGGATACGTGATGGTGCGGCCCAATGAAATCCCAATGTGAGCGATGCAGCATGATGTGGCGATATCGTTGCGTATCGTGGGGCTGCACCTTAAGACTCGTCACTCAATGTCGGACGAGATGTGAGATTTACCATCATGACTTGTGTCAACAGTTGAGGCTTGAATGTCTTGACTTGGTCTCGGTGCTGGACTTCAGTCTTTAAAGAACTTGGGGACTTTAAATTCAGGATTTGGCTCAGTGCTCATCGACTCTAGTTCCACTGAGACTTTCCTGGTGAACGATCGACACAAGACTTGAGCGTCCTGACTGGAGACTGAACCGAGGAGTTACCTAAGGCCACCTGACTCGAACCTCTGACTGGAAGTTAAAGGTTTGGACTTGATTGTCGACTAAGAGCTCGACTCAGGTGTTCAGAGACTGAACTCTGGACTTGATCTGAGAGTCTTCTGGACTTGGACCCTGACGTGGATCTTGACTGTCTGATGTTTCCTCTCTGAGACTCTTAAGACTTGACCCTTTGACTTGGAGATTGATTGATTGGTTGGTTGATTGACCAGTGAGTCAGTGAGTCGGTCCCACCTCTGCTCCTCTCCATCCCACCCCTCCCCTCCCGGCCTCCTGGTGTCTCCATGGAGACTCCTGGTGTCTCCATGGAGACTCCTGGTGTCTCCATGGAGACACCTGCTGGTCCAGACCTCTGCAGCGCTGCAGAGAGTCCACTCAGACCTCTAAAGGACCAGATGCAGAAGGTTTCACTTCTTCTCCATCTTGTCCTTCTTCACCTCTGAAGTCGTTCTCTAATGGCCTGCTCTTTCTGTTTCCTCCCTTCATCATCGTCACCTCTTCATCTCGTCACAAACAAACTTCCATCTGTCGACGCTGTTTGTTTCCCGCCTGTCGATGTCTCTCTTTCTCTTCCTCTTTCTGTCGTTCATCGTTTTGTTTTCCGCTCGCCGTCGTCCTCCTTCCCTCCTTCTCTCTCTCTGACTCTGATTATTTTACTCCTCTCACCACGCTCCTCTCTCCATCTCCCCGACACTCCTTCCTTCCTTCCTTCCTTCCTTCCTTCCTTCCTTCTGTCTTCTTCCCAGAACTGCACTCGTCCGTCTGAGCCCCCTGTTCTCTCCATCCCCTTCATAGGAATGATTGTTATAGTGGCCTTGATTTGGTGCTGGTGGGAGGAGCTGGCGTCCTAGAGGGACCAGGTATGGCCGAGCCTCTCACTCTCCCAGACACCGAGCGCCGGACTCGGTACTTTTACTGGTACCGACCGAATTCCCACCAGAATACGGCCGCACGGCTCATTCTGATAATAATCATTCTGCTTCGGCATTCGGGTCCATTTTTATCTCAACCAGCCGGAGCTTTAGTGAGTCCAGGTTGAGGAGAGGAAGCCTGTGGAAGCTGAACTTCATCCAGCTGCTCATTTTGTTCTGACAAGTCAGAAACATGCAGAAACAAACCGTAGCATTAGCCGTAGCAACAAGCCGCGCTGTGTGGCGCTCAGAGATGACATCATCCAGGTCAGAGGTCACACTGCAAAAACGCAAAATCTTTCCAAGAATATTTGTCTTATTTCTTGTCAAAATGTCTAATTTCTAGTCAAAACTAATCTCTTTCCACTTAAAATAACTCACTTGTTTCAAACTAATTTTCACTTGAAATAAGTAGAAAAATCTGCCAGTGAAAGCAAGTTTTTTGTGCTCGGAATAAGAAAGAAAAACTTGCTCCACTGTCATATTTTTCTACTTAGTAGTGAAAATCTGCTTGAAAGAAGTAAAAAGTGTCTAAAAACAAGCAAATTTTTATGTGACAAGTCTTATTTTGAGTATAATTTGATTTGTTTGGACTAGAAATGACATTTTGACTAGAAATAAGACAAATATTCTTGGTAAGATTTTGAGTTTTTGCAGTGCAGTAGGTCAACCTACAGACCCCGGATGTTGATAACAGCTAACCCCGGACTCAGAGGGGAATAGCACTAGCCTATCAGAACTAAATATTGGTGAAATGAAGGAGTTTCTCTGCAGATAATGTGTTATTTAGAGGCTGCATTGCGCTGCCCTGTAGACTCCATTATACGGATATACGCGCCTCTCGGCTGGAGCTCATTTCATCACAACCACTTGGAATGACACCAAAGTTATCTGGGGGAGGAAATGATCGGATTTTATGCTAGAAATACGGTCCAGGTTGTAAAAAAAAATGGTAATTATCCTTTAAAGGGACAACGAGGAGTTTTGTTAAAGTGAAGTGTTTTCTCACTACATTTATGAGCCTCCGCACGGTGAAATTCTTTGACCGGTGCAAGACCGACTCATGTTTTCATTCATCAAGAATTAAAGTCAGAGGTTGGAAGACGATCACATACCGTCGTAGTTCCCACCATAAACGGAGATTCATACGGCGGCGTTATTCTCACGACTCGCCACGAAACCGAAAGTAAAGAAACGCTGGTCGGCTCGCCCAGCATTTCCACCACCACTAATAATAACAAAATAACCACAGAGACAAAACCATAGATTTATCTAAAATGGACCATTAACAAGTGGTAACGGAGATTCATCCACATTAATATGAGACTTTTTATAACCAAATACAAACTCCTCGTTGTCCCTTTAAAATAAGACTCATCACATTATAAAGTAGCTTATTTTTAGACACTTTTTTACTTCTTTCAAGCAGATTTTCACTTAAAATAATCTGACAGTGGAGCAAGGTTTTTCTTTGTTATTACAAGCACTAAAAACTTGCTTTCACTGGCAGATTTTTCTACTTATTTCAAGTGAAAATTAGTTTGAAACAAGTGAAAATGATCTAAAAACAAGTTAATTTTTAGGTGATGAGTCTTATTTTAAGTGGAAAGAGATTAGTTTTGACTAGAAATGAGACATTTTTACAAGAAATAAGACAAATATTCTTGGATTAGATTCATCCACATTAATGAGACTTTTTTATTGTCGCGGAATTTTTCGTTCTGCCGATGGAGAAACTCCTCGTTGTCCCTTTAAGGTGGAAACCCTGCAGAGTTTCTCTTTAAAGGCTGAGGAGTTGTGATGTTGTTCAGAAATAAATATTCAAAAACCAGAAGTTCTGACTAATTTTTATAGACTAAATAACTTTAACTACCACACATACACACAAAAAGTACTGAAAACAGAAAGCGAGTATCGGTACCGTATCGGTTCAGATGTGAACGCTTCCCGTCCCGACTCGTCCACATGTCGACGCTACGTCACGCTGCACTGCAAAAACTCAAAATCTTCTCAAGAATATTTGTCTTATTTCTTGTCAAAATGTCTCATTTCTAGTCAAAACTAATCTCTTTCCATTTCAAATGAGACTCATCACCTAAAAAATAACTTGTTTTTAGATCATTTTCACTTGTTTGAAACTAATTTTTACTTAAAATAAGTGGAAAAATCTGCCAGTGAAAGCAGGTTTTTTTTTGTGCTTGTAATAAGGAAGAAAAACTTGCTCCACTATCAGATTTTTCTACTTATTTCAAGTGAAAATCTGCTTGAAAGAAGTAAAAAGTGTCTAAAAACAAGCTACTTTTAATATGATGAGTCTTATTTTAAGTAGAATGAGATTTATTTTGACTAGAAATGAGACAAATATTCTTGGTGAGATTTTGAGTTTTTGCAGTGTGTCAGAATTAGCATCGTAGCTTCTCCTCAGCGTGTGTGTGTGTGTGTGTGTGTGTGTGTGTGTGTGTGTGCAGCCTCGTCGTGTTGCCTTCATGGTCGTCTGAGCTGCTCCGGTCGAGTCGTTATTAACCCCTCGGTCAGGGCTGATTCTGCTGATGGTGCGTTCATGGTCCACGCTGCTGCTGCTGGAGTTAACAGGATTCAGGTCAGGAGCAGCCAATCAGATGCAGCATTACACTGCAAAAACTCAAGTATCTTAGCAAGAATATTTGTCTTATTTCTAGTCAAAATGTCATTTCTAGTCAAAACAAATCTCATTCTACTTAAAATAAGACACATCATATTAAAAGTAGCTTGTTTTTAGACACTTTTTACTTCTTTCAAGCAGATTTTCACTTGGAATAAGTAGAAAAAATCTGATAGTGGAGCAAGTTTTTCTTTCTTATTACAAGCACAAAAAACTTACTTTCACTGGCAGATTTTTCTGTTTATTGTGAATTTAAGTGAAAATTTTATAAAAACAAGTTAATTTTTAGGTGATGAGTCTTATTTTAAGTGGAAAGAGATTAGTTTTGACTAGAAATGAGACATTTTGACAAGAAATAAGACAAATATTCTTGGAAAGATGTTGAGTTTTTACAGTGTACTATGAGTATTAGTCAGGGTCTTACACAGAATAAATCAGTCATACAAAGATTAGACTACTGGGGTTTTTTATGGGCCCCACTGGGCGCTGGGCCCCTAGAGTTATCATCACCTTTCTCCCCTAGACAACGGCCCTGGTGACGGTGAAGTTTAAAATCTCACTTCATCGACGTACACTGCAAAAACTCAAAATCTTCTCAAGAATATTTGTCTTATTTCTTGTCAAAATGTCTAATTTCTAGTCAAAACTAATCTATTTCCATTTAAAATAAGACTCATCACCTAAAAATGAACTTGTTTTTAGATCATTTTCACTTGTTTCAAACTAATTTTCACTTGAAATAAGTAGAAAAATCTGCCAGTGAAAGCAGGTTTTTTGCGCTTGTAATAAGAAAGAAAAACTTGATCCACTGTCAGATTTTTCTACTTATTTAAAGTGGAAAATTTGCTTGAAAAAAGCAAAAAGTGTCTGAAAACAAGCTACTTTTTAAATGTGATGAGTCTTATTTTAAGTAGAATGAGATTTATTTTGACTAGAAACGACATTTTGACTAGAAATAAGGCAAATATTCTTGGTAAGATATTGAATTTTTGCAGTGTACAGACATTTCCTCCAGCTCCTGTCAGAGCCTCATCATAGTCGATACTGATGCATCAAGAGAAGAACATCTGGATGATGTCATTGTTTAAAATAAAAACCTCCCTCGGTCTCCGTCGGGGAACGATGTCGACGCGTCACTCAGGTTTTTATTTTTACTTCTCTTGTCGGAGTTCATCCTGGAAAAACTAAACGCTTCAAGTTTGTAGGCTACTTCCTGTCGTCGCACATACATTTAGCTCAGCGTGTGTGTGTGTGTGTGTGTGTGTGTGTGTGGAGGGATCTGCTTACAGAGTTACTTTTAACATGACAGCGTTTTAGTCACTGCTAAACTCTCTCACACACGACACCGCAGCGTTTATAGGACTTACACGTGTATGGAAGCTCAGTGGGGCCAAAAATAAAACCTGAGGAGTTTTCTGTCTTAAAAATATCCTTCCACCTATTAAACTGTATAATCTATTAAATACGGCTGCAGGCAATGATGTGGAGACCCAGAGGCCGGCGTTGCCATGGAAACACGATGTAATGGTGTTAAAGGGATAGTTCAACATTTAGTCAAATTGGCCCCATTGCCATAATATTAACCCCTATAGTCATAGCAGTAGGTTCGTTACCTTTAATTGTCAGTGCAAGCTGTTTTTAGAACGGCGGAGCAGAGTCGTGAGCTGCTCAGAGCTACGCTACGGAGGCTCATTATGGGATTTCTTTGTTGGTTTCCCTTCATCAAACTCATCAAATACACAATCCAACAACTCCACAACGCTCTGGTGGACAAGTTGTGAGCTGCACATTCACCACGCTATGAGATAATAACACAACGTTACCACACAGAGTTGTTTTAGAGGGAAATTCAGAGACTGTTGATGAAAAACTGTCCCTGAAGGCAACGTGCATCAGCGGTTTTGCATGAATTTCCCTCTAAAACAACTCTGTGTGGTAACGTTGTGTTATTATCTCATAGCGTGGTGAATGTGCAGCTCACAACTTGTCCACCAGAGCGTTGTGGAGTTGTTGGATTGTGTATTTGATGAGTTTCATCGATGAGGGAAACCAAGAAATCCCATAATGAGCCTCCGTAGCGTAGCTCTGAGCAGCTCACGGCTCTGCTCCGCCGTTCTAAAAATAGCTTGCACCGACAATTAAAGGTAACGAACCTACTGCTATGTGACTATAGGGATTATTATTATGGCAATGGGCCAATTTGCCAAAAAATGTTGAACTATCCCTTTAAAGGCGTGGTTACAAACAGATGAAATGTGAGTTTAGTTTGAATGTTTCAGTTGAGCAGAGGTTCATCGCTGACCCCCCCCCCCACCCCCCCCTCTCTCTCTCTCTCTGCAGACGGACACTGAAGGCTGGAGCCTGGCGGTGGCGGTGGTTGCCGTGGCAGCCATCGTAGTTCTGGTGGTGCCCAGCTTCAGCCGGGCCTGAGGCCTCGACCGGCCGGGGCGACCCCCCCCCCTCCTCCTCCTCCTCCTCCTCCCTCATCACATGTCGCTTCTCGCATCGCTCCGTTGCCGTGGCAACAACGACGACGAAGACGCTTTGAGCCGAACGACGAGACGAGACGGACTCATTCAAACGTCACGTCAACATCACGTACGACCACGAGTCTGAGGAGGTTTTTAATCTTCAACAAGTCGACGACGACGAGCTGTTCGATGACGGTCAGGGCCGTTGCTAGGGATCCTGGGCCCCCTTAAAGAATACTAAAGTGGGCCCCTCCCCCTAACTTTTCCTTTTTTTTTTTCTTAGACTACGTATGTATTATCGTTTTTTATTTAGCCTTCTTTGTTTTGATGCTAATGCAGCATTACACTGCAAAAACTCAAGTATCTTAGCAAGAATATTTGTCTCATTTCTAGTCAAAATGTCATTTCTAGTCAAAACAAATCTCATTCTACTTAAAATAAGACTCATCACATTAAAAGCAGCTTGTTTTTAGACACTTTTTACTTCTTTCAAGCAGATTTTCACTTGGAATAAGTAGAAAAAATCTGATAGTGGAGCATGTTTTTCTTGATTGATTGATTGATTTATTTATTTAGCACAATTTTAAAACAGTGCAAGGAGGGAACAAAGCCTAGAGGTCTTGTACAAAGTTCCACTCCCTTCATCATAGAATTACATTAACTCAAGATAAACAATGAGAAATACAGGAAAATAAAATTAGAAATGAAACAATAAAATGTACAATGCAGCATAGAAAAACTATGAAACACAAACAAACAAAAGAAAAGAAAAAGGATGCATAATTAACATTAACAGAAAAATAACACTGAAGTTTTTCTTTCTTATTACAAGCACAAAAAACGTACTTTCACTGGCAGATTTTTCTATTTATTGTGAATTTAAGTGAAAATGATATTAAAAACAAGTTAATTTTTAGGTGATGAGTCTTATTTTAAGTGGAAAGAGATTAGTTTTGACTAGAAATGAGACATTTGGACAAGAAATAAGACAAATATTCTTGGAAAGATGTAGAGTTTTCTGTCAAAACAGTCCCTTTCCACTTAAAATAAGACTCATCACCTAAAAATTAACTTGTTTTTAGATCATTTTCACTTGTTTCAAACTAATTTTCACTTGAAATAAGTAGAAAAATCTGCCAGTGAAAGCAGGTTTTTTGTGCTTGTAATAAGGAAGAAAAACTTGATCCACTATCAGATTATTTTAAGTGAAAATATGCTTGAAAGAAGGAAAAAGTGTCTAAAAACAAGCTGCTTTTTAATGTGATGAGCCTTGTTTTAAGTATAATGAGATTTGTTTTGACTAGGAATGGCATTTTGACTAAAAATAAGACAAATATTCTTGGAAAGATTTTGAGTTTTTGCAGTGCACTGGTCACTGCTCGTCACAGTGAAATGAGGAAACGTGGAAAATCTTCTCAGTTAAAAAGTAAAACTCATAAATAAAGATAAAGATCTGACGTGTGATCAATAATATTACCAATCAATCATTTTATGTCATGACTGCAGGTGTCAATCAATCATCTACAGACATAGAAAACTGAAGAACACTTTACTATCTATCAATCAGTGTTTTGGTTTATAAAATATGACGACACAGAAACTAAAAGGTAATCAATTTATAAAAGATAAAAGTTTATAATCAATAATCAGTCGGATAATTCCAATCGCATGTTTTGTCTTGTTTTAATTTTTCATTCAAGTGGATTAAATGAATATTTTGCACAGTTCAACTTTTAACTCGTTAGGATTCTGCTCTTTATGAACTTATCACGTTTAAATCCAAATAATCAGTATTGTTAATTGACCTGGTCTGACTTTGTAGCATGAGATCCACTCGTCTTTACAGGTGAATTTAAAATGTATTTGTATATTTGTAGCGCAACAACAGTTCAGTGCACATCTGCAGGAGTTACAGCACTTTTTAAAATGTCAGACAGGTGTTGATCTTTGAGTCGACTGGTTTCACTGTGACAGATTCCTCTGGTTGTTTCTGAGTTTTTAACAGTGTGAAGTTTGTTTTTATGCAGACGACACCTCATTAATTAACATGTAAAGGATCAGAGGTCCTGGAGAGTTTGGAGGTAGAAACGGATAATTCCACAATATTTAGCTCTTTTAACGATGATTCATACGTCACGTGTTTCTCTGCTCGTCCACAACGGACCAATCAGTGAAGCCGCTTCTGTAACTAAACGTTTTTTGCTGCTGCATGACGACCATTAACCTTCATCACCAGTAGGCTGATGACTATAATCAGTGATTAGCCTAGCTTAGCCTAGCCTAGCCTAGCCTAGCTTAGCTTACCTTAGCACACAGTTTAGCAGCAGGAGGAAACTGTTCGCCAGCACAGAGATTTCTATAGTTAGCTAATGTTGCGTTAGATGTAGTTGATGTTTTCTGTGATGCTAACTCATTGTAACCAATGGATGTTGTGGTAGCTGCAGACAGTTAGCATATCAGACAACATGCTAGCTGTTCATGGCTCATTGTTGATGTTGTAGGTAGAGCTAACGTTGCTAACATTTCATCTGTTTGTAGTAAAGTGGAGCACATTTACACTGCAAAAATTCAAAATCTTACCAAAAATATTCTAGTAGTCTTATTTCTTGTCAAAATGTCTCATTTCTAGTCAAAACTAATCTCTTTACACTTAAAATAAGACTCATCACCTAAAAATCAACTTGTTTTGAGACAATTTACATTTATTTCAAACAAATTTTTACTTGAAATAAGTAGAAAAATCTGCCAATGAAAGCAGGTTTTTTGTTCTTGTAATAAGAAAGAAAAACTTGCTCCACTGGCAGATTTTTCTACTTATTTCAAGTGAAAATTAGTTTGAAACAAGTGAAAATGATCTAAAAACAAGTTCATTTTTAGGTGATGAGTCTTATTTTAAGTGGAAAGAGTTTAGTTTTGACTAGAAATGAGACATTTTGACAAGAAATAAGACAAATATTCATGGAAAGATTTTGAATGATGAATTGATTTTTGCAGTGTAGACTTAGCTTAGCATTAGCCTAGCGAAGACACATCCACCTCAGCCAATCAGAGACGTGAACCTTCTTCCTCTTCTCCTCCTTCGTTTACATCTCAGATCTTCTTCTTCTTCTTTACGATGGTTCAGATTGAACTTTAGTTTCGTAGCTTTAAATCTTTTTATCGTGAATCACCGAACTTCCCTCGTTGAGACGAGTTAGCGACGTCTTCGCTCTGGTTCTGATGGAGCTTCGTGTTTGTGTTTACATTAACGTGGTGACCAAATAATCCTAGAAACTATAATCAGATGTTTAACTGACTGTGAAGCAGCTGTTTATAACCATGATGGTGCATGACCTTTACCAAATAACTACCGGCTTCTAAGTGACAGACATTCCAGTTTATTCACAGTAAGTGACAGAATAATCAGAATAAGTGGTTATTGATTTAGTATTTCAAGGTTAATGTGCTTTGATCTGAACATTGATTGACAGCATGCGCCATTAAAACCTTTGTAGCCTATGGTTCAGCACGTCATTATAACTTATAGAGACAAATAGATTCTGTAAATAAAGTCACAGAGGTTTGTTTGTTTGTAACGTACGGAAGCTCATTTCTGCCAAAATATAAAAGCAATGACCAGAAAAAAAAAAGATGATATTATGTCAAGATCTTGACTAAACACACTGAGATGTATGGAGGCCAATTTGTGCCAGAAACAAGGGGAACAAATAAAAAAGACAAAACCAGTACTCTGTCAATATTCTAATTATTTTAATTGTAAGACATTTGACTTCCATATTGGTCCATCATTAAACGTTTGACTTATTGAGTCGTAGTTTTGGACTGCAGCTGATGATAAAGAAGTTGAGTGACCTTTGACCTGTGTTGTTTTTCTGTGTGCGGTGAATCTGAGCTTCCTCTGAACTCAACGTCTGTCGTTGTCGTCGTTGTTTTGTGTCTTTATGTCAATAATGTATCTTTAAAAAAATATTTTTTAAACAGCATTTCTGTGAATTTGTAAAAGTGTTAAAGTGAGTTTTGATTTTTTATTTTTTGTTGGCAGCTGTTGATCCTTTCCTGACTCAATAATCAATAATCAATAATCATTAATGAGCCTCTTTAATATCTTCGTCTAGTTTTTGTTTTTGCATGTGAGTAAAAATCTTCCTGAAGCTGCATGAACAAACCCTGAAGCTCAGTGTGTCGGTTTATATTGATACTGTTATGACATCACTTCCTGTCGGTGCCCGTTCACACCTGATTTCCTCAGTGTTGCTATGACAACAGGGATGGACTCATTTATTGGTTTCCTCATATCGATTTTATTCATATCATATTTATTTACATTTTTATTTCTTAATGTAAAAGAGTTTAATTTTTAGTTCAAATGTTTCTGCACTCCAGATTCAAATCTTAAGAAAATCAACATGTAGCCTAATATAACAGCACAGACTGACCGGTTTGTGGTGTGAAGTTGTTTGTCCATCAGTCCGTCCAGACAGATGTGGGCAGCTGCTCCTCATTGTTGCATGTCGTTGTAGTGAAGCTGCATGAGAACAGACGGTTCGACCTCAGTTATTATATCAGTTCTTCCTCTTCTTTCTGCTGTTTATCAATATTTTTATGACAGAGAATTAAAGTAGCCTAGTTTAATGTTTGTTTCCTCCAGAATCTGATGTTTCACCCGGATCAGATCAGTTTCTGTTTGTTGTGTTGAGTGTTTAAACGTGTTAAGGTGAAATTAGCTCTTTAAACCAACTCATATCAATCAAGTTTGTAGAATTTTAATCTACCATATTAATGTTCGTTTATAGTTCTTGTTGCAGTAGAACTGGATTTTCGTCATTATACCAAATCGTTAGCATATGCACATAGCTATTTGTGACGGTTAGCGCACATGCTTAGCTTGGCGTAGCTTTGCCTAGCTCAGTTCAGTTTATCACAACAGAAACTTGCTATAGGGAAAATACATGGTAGTAGCGACTTTAGCAGCTGTTGTTAGCATACACTTAGCCTTACGTTTCTGAAATTTGTGATTATGTTCATTATATTAGCCTAGCTGTTTGTTAGCTGTGTGTTAGCTCGCTTATATTTTAGTGGCTGCTTTTTGCCTTACCGCTTCAGAACTGAATGTGTTTTAGCCTAGCTTAGCATAAAGCTTTGGTAGCAGGAGGAAACTCAGTGTGTTTTTTGTAGTTTGCTCATTTGTCATAGCAGTTATTAGGCTACAACTCTTTATAACCAATAAGTGTTAGCTACACTGTGCTAGCTTTTCATAGCACCTAATTAAAGATCAACTCTGACGGGAAAGCTAACAGCTAACACATCTGTTTGTACCCAGGTGGTGATTCCACAGACTAGCTTAGCATTCAAACATGAAGACGATAAACCTGCCAGCTGCCTATAGCCTAATGAGCAACTGTTTGCTAGGCTAGGCTAGTGGTTTCCCCATTCTTCCAGTGTTTGTGCTAAGCTAAACTAAGCTAACATGGAGGAAACATCCAACTCTGGAGAAGAAAGACGATGTCAAACTGTTGCTTTGTTTTTAATCCTCAGATCCCGGCTGTTTCTGTGTGTTCAGGTGTGTGTTCAGGTGTGTGTTCAGGTCAAACCAGCTCATTAACCTGCTGCTGCTGTTGAGACACAAACATTTTCTCTCCTCTGATTTGTTCCCTGATGTTTCTGCTCCTCGTCTTCTGTGATTTCATGTGATGATTTTGTTAAATGTAAATTTTGTAAATGAACGAGATGAATAAAAGTTAGTTTGACCTCAAAGTTCACCTGGTGTGTGTGTGTGTGTGTATGCTTACCTCTGAATCAACACTGATTAAGTTTTATAAAAAGTTTTAGAAGAGTTCAAGTTTGTTTAATTTCTTCTCTGTTATTGTTTCCTCATGACACGTTTCACTTCTCTGGGACTCATTGATCAACTGCTCAGATTAAAAAGTTTAAACCAGATCTTCATTGAGAGGACATGGGCCTATTTGTTGATATTTTATTGTTACAATTTTTACATACACTGCACAAATTCAAAATCTTTCCAAGAATATTTGTCTTATTTCTTGTCAAAATGTCTCATTTCTAGTCAAAACTAATCTCTTTCCACTTAAAATAAGACTCATCACCTAAAAATGAACTTGTTTTTAGATCATTTTCACTTGAAATAAGTAGAAAAATCTGCCAGTGAAAGTAAGTTTTTTGTGCTTGTAACAAGGAAGAAAAACTTGCTCCACTATCAGATTTTTCTACTTATTTCAAGTGAAAATCCGCTTGAAAGAAGTAAAAAGTGTCTAAAAACAAGCTGCTTTTAATGTGATGAGTCTTATTTTAAATATAATGAGATTTGTTTTGACTAGAAATAACACAAATATTCTTGGTAAGATTTTGAGTTTTTGCAGTGTAATAGGCTAATTGATTGTTAATTGATGAATATTTCATTAGGCTTTAGGCTATTAATAAAACTGACTAATAAGTTATTGATTTATGACATTTTTCTAGTCAAAATGTCATTTCTAGTCAAAACAAATCTCATTATATTTAAAATAAGACTCATCACATAAAAAGTAGCTTGTTTTTAGACACTTTTTACTTCTTTCAATCATATTTTCACTTGAAATAAGTAGAAAAATCTGATAGTGGAGCAAGTTTTTCTTTCTTATTACAAGCACAAAAAACTTGAGTCTTATTTTAAGTGTAAAGAGTTTAGGTTTGACTAGAAATGAGACATTTTGACAAAAAATAACACAAATATTCTTGGTAAGATTTTGAGTTTTTGCAGTGTAATAATGTAATAATCAATCAATAACTTATTAGTCAGTTTTATTAATAGCCTATAGCCTAATGAAATATTCATGTTCATCATTTTTTGTTTATTTCACGTCATCACCTTGTGTGTGAACTTTCGGGGACGCATGCCTCTGATTGGCTGCTGCCCGATGACGTCACCCTCTGTACTCAGACCTGGTTCACGAGGTTCTTCTCTCTGGTTTGGAGCCTTTTTTCTAGTCAAAATGTCATTTCTAGTCAAAACAAATCTCATTATATTTAAAATAAGACTCATCACATAAAAAGTAGCTTGTTTTTAGACACTTTTTACTTCTTTCAAGCAGATTTTCACTCAAAATAATCTGATAGTGGAGCAAGTTTTTCTTTCTTATTACAAGCACAAAAAACTTGCTTTCACTGGCAGATTTTTCTACTTATTTCAAGTGAAATTTTTTTTGAGTGCAAATTATCTAAAAACAAGTTACATTTTTGGTGATGAGTCTCATTTTAAGTGGAAAGAGATTAGTTTTGACTAGAAATGAGACATTTTGACACGAAATGAGACATTTTGACAAGAAATAAGACAAATATTCTTGGAAAGATTTTGAGTTTTTGCAGTGTAGGCTAATAACTGATCAACCAATAACTTATATCAATACCCTATAGCCTAATGAAATATCCATGTTCATCATTTTTTTGTTTATTTCACGTCATCACTTTGTTTGTTTGTGAACTTTTCGGGGACGCAGGCCTCTGATTGGCTGCTGCCCGATGACGTCACCCTCTGTACTTGGACGATGGTTTAACGAGGTTCTTCTCTCCGGTTTGGAGCCTCTAAAAATACCCGGAGGTGTCACTGGTGGTGGGGAGGGAAGGAGGGGGGGTAGGTGGGGTGGGGGTAACACTGTCTGTCTGTCCCCGCCCTGCTGCTGTCCCACCGCCGTCCAATCAGCAGCGGCCTGACTGAGCTCCTCGCGGGGACCAGCGCGTGTCGGACTGGGGCATTCCTGGGAGTCCAGCGCCCTGACGCCGAGCTCTTTAAACCGCACAGCGCCGCAGAGGACCAGACCCAGGACCCAGGACCAGGACCTAGGACTAGACCCAGGACCAGCACCGACAGTCCGGACTCATCTACAACGTTTTCTCTGGTGGCTCTGGAGCGGACGGACTGATCCGGACTGAGCCGCGCCGTGCGTCTTTACGCCTGGACCCTGGACTCCTCTTCTTGACTCCTCTTCTCCTCCTCCGTCTCTTCTCCCTTTCCCCTTTCTCTCTCTCTCTCGTCCTCCTCGTCTAACAGCAACAACAAGGCAAGGCATCTTTATTTCTATAGCGCATTTCATACCAAGGCGACTCAATGTGCTTTACATAAAGACAAAACATTTTAAAAAAAAGAAAGAAGAAAAGCATAAAACATAAAACCTCTTGGATGAGAGGTGAAACGTTTCCTAGACAAATAACTAAGTCCAGTTGCTTTCGATTTAACCTCAAAACTCCTTTGGAATACTATGACCTGGAAAAATGAGAATATGCACCGGTATAAGACAGAATAAAAACAAACAAAACACTAAAAACAGAGTTAAAAGCAAGAGCAAATAAAAGTAAAATAAAAGAAAATAGATAAAGTTTAAAGTTCTTATGAAAAGAGAAATGTATTAAACTTGGATTTAAAAGTGGTGACAGTTGGGGCTGGTCTCAGGTCTGCTGGTAGTTTGTTCCAGTTGTTGCAGCATAAACAGCTAAATGCTGCTTCACCATGTCTGGTCTGAACTCTGAGCTCCACTATCTGACCTGAGGCAGTAGATCTCAGAGCTCTACTGGGTTTAGACTCTACTAACATGTCATTCATGTAGTTTAGACTCTACTGAAACCAGTACACTGCAAAAACTCAAAATCTTTCCAAGAATATTTGTCATATTTCTTGTCAAAATGTCTCATTTCTAGTCTAAACTAATCTCTTTCCACTTACATAAGACTCATCACCTAAATATGTACTTGTTTTTAGATAATTTTCACTTGTTTCAAATCAATTTTCACTTGAAATAAGTAGAAAAATCTGCCAGTGAAAGCAAGTTTTTTGTGCTTGTAATAAGAAAGAAAAACTTGCTCCACTATCAGATTATTTTAAGTGAAAATCTGCTTGAAAGACATAAAAAGTGTCTAAAACAAGCTACTTTTTAAATGTGATGAGTCTTATTTTAAGTATTTAGTAGAAATGACATTTTTGACTAGAAATGAGACAAATGTTCTTGGTAAGATTTTGAGTTTTTGCAGTGTAGAAGAACTTTAAAATCTATTCTGTATTCTGACTGGGAGCCGATGTAACAACACACTGCAAAAACTCTAAATCTTACCAAGAATATTTGTCTCATTTCTAGTCAAAACAAATCTCATTCTACTTAAAATAAGACTCATCACATTAAAAAGCAGCTTGTTTTTAGACACTTTTTACTTCTTTCAAGCAGATTTTCACTTGAAATAAGTAGAAAAATCTGATAGTGGAGAAAGTTTTTCTTTCTTATTACAAGCACAAAAAACTTGCTTTCACTGGCAGATTTTTCTACTTATTTCAAGTGAAAATATGTTTGAAACAAGTGAAAATGATCTAAAAACAAGTTAATTTTTAGGTGATGAGTCTAATTTTAAGTGGAAAGAGATTAGTTTTGACTAGAAATGAGACATTTTGACAAGAAATAAGACAAATATTCTTGGAAAGATTTTGAGTTTTTGCAGTGTACTGGTTTACAAATCACTGAATGGTTTAGGTCCAGAATACATGAATGACATGTCAGTAGAGTATAAACCCAGTAGAGCTCTGAGATCTACTGAGCAAGTTTTTCTTTCTTATTACAAACACAAAAAACTTGCTTTCACTGGCAGATTTTTCTACTTATTTCAAGTGAAAATTAGTTTGAAACAAGTGAAAATGATCTAAAAACAAGTTAATTTTTAGGTTGTGAGTAGAAAGAGATTAGTTTTGACTAGAAATGAGACATTTTGACAAGAAATAAGACAAATATTCTTGGAAAGATTTTGAGTTTTTGCAGTGCACTCAGTCTTCTGCTCTTTCTTCTCTCCTCAGTCTTCCACTGTGTCGCTGTTTAACCAATAAACACGACACGAGGAGCCTCAATCAATCAATCAATCAATCACCCTCCCAACAGTTCATCCAGTATTTCCCGGAGTGTGTGTGAGTGGGGGAGTGGGGCAGCAGCATGATGAGCGGCGGCTACTTGGAGCCGCAGCTGCCGCCTCAGTTCTACCAGAGCGGCGGCGGCGGAGTGGAGCTCGGGCCGGACGAGGAGGAAGAGGAGATGCCGGCCACGGAGAAGGACCTGGCCGAGGACGCTCCCTGGAAGAAGATCCAGCAGAACACCTTCACCCGCTGGTGCAACGAGCACCTGAAGGCGGTGAACAAGCGCATGGTGGACCTGCAGAAGGACCTGAGCGACGGGCTGAAGCTCATCGGGCTGCTGGAGACCCTGAGCCAGAAGAAGATGTACCGCAAGTACCACAGCAGACCCAACTTCAGACAGATGAAGCTGGAGAACGTCTCGGTGGCGCTGGAGTTCCTGGAGAGGGAGCACATCAAGCTGGTGTCTATAGGTGAGGCACACACACACACACACACCTGCACACACATCTACACACACACCTGGACACACAGTCTGCACACTGACACTTGTGCACTGCAAAAACTCAAAATCTTACCAAGAATATTTGTCTTATTTCTAGTCAAAACAAATCTCATTCTACTTAAAATACTTAAAATAAGACTCGTCACATTAAAAAGCAGCTTGTTTTTAGACACTTTTTACTTCTTTCAAGCAGATTTTCACTTGAAATAAGTAGAAAAATCTGATAGTGGAGCAAGTTTTTCTTTCTTATTACAAACACAAAAAACTTGCTTTCACTGGCAGATTTTTCTACTTATTTCAAGTGAAAATTTGTTTGAAACAAGTGAAAATGATCTAAAAACAAGTTCATTTTTAGGTGATGAGTCTTATTTTAAGTGGAAAGAGATTAGTTTTGACTAGAAATGAGACATTTTGACAAGAAATAAGACAAATATTCTTGGAAAGATTTTGAGTTTTTGCAGTGTGGTATATTGATGTGTTGATGAAAAGAAGGGATCACCGCCGACACGTCTTCTCTTGTATTCAAAAAAGGAGTTTATTAAAGCAGAAGTCAGGTGAATGTTTGTGTTAATATAAGTCTTAAATAGTTGTATCTTCCGACAGCAATCACTTCTATAGAGTGTTTGGTCTGAAACACGGGTCTGTCAGTCACTCTGCTCTGCTCTGAGCCCAGGAGAAAACTTTCCTTGTATCCTACAACCTTTATCCAATGAGGAGAGAGAACGGCATAAAGGGGCAGTCCTCTCTGTGTGTGCAGCCAAGGGATGCGCCTGAATGTGGTGACGTAGGGACGAGGACCAATAGATCCATGACGAGGGCGGGGGCTGCTAACTCCATCTGCTGACAGGAAGTTAGACAAAACCACCGGATCACTTACTTCTGCTTTAACAAGAAGAATAACAGTGTACAAAAAATGCCGAAACCTGGAGCATCTCTGGTGCCAAAATGAGATCTCTCTCTACCGGCCCAAAGCTCTGACCTTATGTATGTTTCTACACTGCAAAAACGTCAAAGTCTTTCCAAGAATATTTGTCTTATTTCTTGTCAAAATGTCTCATTTCTAGTCAAAACTAATCTCTTTCCACTCAAAATAAGACTCATCACCTAAAAATTAACTTGTTTTTAGATCATTTTCACTTGTTTCAAACACATTTTCACTTGAAATAAGTAGAAAAATCTGCCAGTGAAAGCAGGTTTTTGTGCTTGTAATAAGGAAGAAAAACTTGCTCCACTATCAGATTATTTTAAGTGGAAAATCTGCTTGAAAGAAGTAAAAAGTGTCTAAAAACAAGCTGCTTTTTTAATGTGATGAGTCTTATTTTAAGTAGAATGAGATTTGTTTTGACTAGAAATGACATTTTGACTAGAAATAAGACAAATATTCTTGGTAAGATATTTGATTTTTTGCAGTGTAACTCCAAACACTCCACCTTCTCCAAATTAAGGAATGCAACTAATCAACAAAGGTTGGTATTTAACCTCTTGACCAAATCGATAACTTTTGGGCTACCATAACCATATAGGTCAACGGAAGAAGATGCCCTTGACCTATAAGGTTTCAGCCTTTAGGCTAAACAAAACAATCATCAACTTTCCAACAGACCAGATTCAGCTTCTAGGCAGCAGGATATGGAACCATGAAGCAGAGCATCAGTTCACACATTCCTTCAGTTCAGATAAAGCACACACACACAAAGAAGAATATAAGACAACTCAAGATATTAAAACAAAAAGTTCAGGTGGATAATACACTACACACTCACACAGGTGGTGATGATGATGCACGTGGAGCTGGTCACGTGTGTGTGTGTGTGTGGATCAGCTGTTTGTCTCATGATAGTAAATGAAAACACGATTCATCAATAATCAATAAGCTGATTGGAGACCAGGATGACGTGAAAGCACTGAAAAAACTCTACATCTTTCCAAGAATATTTGTCTTATTTCTAGTCAAAACTAAACTCTTTCCACTTAAAATAAGACTCATCACCTAAAAATTAACTTGTTTTTAGATCATTTTCACTTGTTCCAAACACATTTTCACTTGAAATAAGTAGAAAAATCTGCCAGTCAAAGCAAGTTTTTTGTGCTCATAATAAGAAACTTGTTCCATTATCAGATTTTTCTACTTATTTCAAGTGAAAATCTGCTTGAAAGAAGTAAAAAGTGTCTAAAAACAAGCTGCTTTTTAATGTGATGAGTCTGATTTTAAGTAGAATGAGATTAGTTTTGACTAGAAATAAGACAAATATTCTTGGTAAGAGTTTGAGTTTTTGCAGTGAGACACTTCCTGTTGTGTTGATCAAACACCTGATGACGTCATCGACCGGGGAAACGGCAGCTTCACTCTGTTGTTTTCATTTATTTCAGATCAGTAAAGTCCGTTTAAAACAATTAAAAAAACGAAAAAACAAACACCTGAGCATGAGGTGGCTGACCCGTAACCGTGACAACAGCAGCAGCAGCAACAGAAGTGTAGCCGTAGCAACAGTTGTGATGATCAGATTTTTCCTGGATGGAAACAGGAAACAGGAAGTGAAGCTCTGAACTGAACTGAACTGTCCAGGAAACGGGTTCAGTTTCACCTTCATCACCTGGTCTGACATCATCATCATCACCTTCACCTTCATCTTCATCATATAAACTGGGTTGAACTGGAGCTGATGTGTGTGTGTTGGTGTTAAACTGGTCGTTGTGAAAGTTGTTGAGAAGAGACGGAGGGGGAGGAGGAGGTGGTGGGGGGGGGGGGGGGTCTGGGGTGTGTGTGTGTGTGTGTGTGTGTGTGTGTGTGTGTCTGTGTGTGTGTGTGTGTGTAATGTGTGTGTGTGTGTGTGTGTGTGTGTGTGTGGGTTGCAGGGGTCAGTTTGTGTTTGACAGGAGAGAAACTGTGTGGCTGCTGTTGCTTCACAGTTGTAACTGTTGAAGTGGGGGGTGTTGGGTGTGTGTGTGTGTGTGTGTGTGTGTGGGGGGGGGGGGGGTTCTCGTACGGGGGAGGACGTGTGTGTGTGTGTGTGTGTGTGTGTGTGTGTGTAGTGGCTGATGGATGGAGGACAGCTGAGCTCTGCTCTGACTCCACCGACAGCTGCTGAAAATAGACCAGAGGAAACAGGAGGGGGAGGGGCCGAGGGGGGGGTGTAGGGTGTGTGTGTTTGTGTGTGTGTGTGTGTGTGTGGGGGGGGGTGTTGAGTAACTGAGTCCTGATCTGATGGACTTCATCATCATGATGTCACAACTCACCTGGAACCACCAGTGGTTCGTCCCAAATCCCACACTTCTGCACTAACCCTTTAAAGGGACAACCAGGAGTTTTGTTAAAGTGAAGTGTTTCCACACTACATTTATGAGCCTCCGCACCGTGAAATTCTTTGACCGGTGCAAGACGGACTCATGTTTTCATTCATCAGGAATTAAAGTCAGAGGTTGGAAGACGATCACATACCGTCGTAGTTCCCACCATAAACGGAGATTCATACGGCGGCGTTATTCTCATGACTCGCCACGAAACCGAAAGTAAAGAAACGCTGGTCGGCTCGCCCAGCATTTCCACCACCACTAATAATAACAAAATAACCATAGAGACAAAACCATAGATTTATCTAAAATGGACCATTAACAAGTGGTAACGGAGATTCATCCACATTAATATCAGACTTTTTATAACCAGATAGAAACTCCTGGTTGTCCCTTTAAAGTTTTGAGTATACTGTAAGTGCGTAGCTACTTGTCAAACGGCGGCGGTCGATTTGAGCAGCGACGGACGGAGCTGACACCGGCGTACATGTCTTTAAAGAACACTCATAACAACACAACAACAACACTTAACACAGTAAAACACAACTTAATAGCTCGTTTTGATCAGCAAAAATCGCTGTCAAGTGTCCAACGGCCGGTTGCAACCAGAATTTAAGAAGAAGCTGTCAGTGTGCGGCGGCGGCCATGTTTGATTTGAGACGGTAGCTACCATGTTGAAATCTGTGCACTTCCTTATAGAGAGGCCTCAGCGGAAGCAGGAAGTAACGGTCACCATGGGAACTCAACTCGGAAAAAGTCTCCATGTGAGTGAACGGGAGTTAAAGTTTGATTTGAATTGTGCCATGAGAAAAAACTCTGTCCTCTACCTGTTTAAAACATCACGTTTCATGAAGAGAAATCAGCAGTTTGTTGTCAAACTATTGTAGAATAAAACTCCTTAGAATCCGTAACCATAGAGACTCCAGGTTGGTAGTCGTAGCTGACGACACGTTTGCGGCTAGTTAAATGAACCCCATCTCAAAATAAAAATAAACATAAATAGATAAGAATAATTGGACATTTCTTTTGTTTTTATGGTTTTAACATTTTTGAGCCCATTAAATGAACAGATAAAGTGTAAAATGATTATTTTAAAGTCTTGTTTAAGTGGTTTTATAATGTTAAACTGGTAGTTTTAGCCGTTTAGCCCAGATCATTTAGCCACTTTGGCCGAAGCGGAAGCAGGAAGTAGCCTAATGGTCACCATGGAACCTCAACTCGGAAAAAGTCTCCATGTAAATGAACGGGAGTCAAAGTTTTATTTCGTGATCCGATTGAATTGCGCCATGAGACAAAACTCTGTCCTCTACCTGTTTAAAACATCACGGTTCATGAAGAGAAATCAGCCGTTTGTTGTAAAACTATTGTAGAATAAAACTCAGAAGAGTCCGTAACCAGAAAGACGTCACCATGGCGACCACATGGCCTTCCTTTCCCGTGTCCGTTGGTGACACCAGATCTGTAGTCCGCAGAGCGTCTTCACACTAAATACATTCTTCTGTTGCCGTGACAACAAACTGCTGGTTTCTCTTCATGAACCGTCATGGTGTTTTAAACAGGTAGAGGTCAAAGGTCACAGAGTTTTATCATCACACTATTCACTCACAGTAGAAATAAAACTTTCACTCCCGTTCACTCACATGGAGACTTTTTCCGAGTTGAGTTCCCATGGCGACGCTGAGGCTCTCTATAAGTAGGCTAAACAGTGAAAGTGGCTAAATGATCTGGGCTAAACGGCTAAAACTACCAGTTTAACATTATAAAACCACTTAAACAAGACTTTAAAATAATCATTTTACACTTTATCTGTTCATTTAATGGGCTCAAAAATGTTAAAACCATAAAAACAAAAGAAATGTCCAATTATTCTTATCTATTTATGTTTATCTTTATTTTGAGATGGGGTTCATTTAACTAGCCGCAAACGTGTCGTCAGCTACGCCACCTGGAGTCTCTATGGTTACGGATTCTAAGGAGTTTTATTCTACAATAGTTTGACAACAAACTGCTGGTTTCTCTTCATGAACCGTCATGGTGTTTTAAACAGGTAGAGGTCAAAGGTCACAGAGTTTTATCATCACAGTAGAAATAAAACTTTCACTCCCGTTACTT
>NC_140929.1:1085000-1200000 GCF_045865225.1 Trachurus japonicus
ATTCATTCAATTAATTTGTCAAGTACCTACACGGTAACACTTTATTTGTCGCCTATCTCTATAACGCATTATAACCATACTTATAATGAGTTATAATGCAGTTACAGCACTGTATAACTATAGTTATAAACACTCATAAATGATCATAATGCTTTATAACAATAATCATAACACACTATAAAGCATTTTATCATGACTTATAAGGTCAGGTATTATAATACGTTATAATAGTTAGTAACTCGCTAACAATGCCTACATCGATAATGAATTATAAATATAGTTATAATGTGTTATAATTGCTTAATAGATGTGTATAACTATCATTATAAACACTCATAAATTATGATAAGGCTTTATAACAATAAGCATCACACATCATAGAGCATTATAACGTATTATAATACCTGACCCTATAAGTCATGATAAAATGCTCTATGATGTGTTATGATTATTGTTATAAAGTCTTATGATCATTTATGAGTGTTTGTAACTATAGTTGTACAGTGTTTTAACTGCATTATAACTCATTATAAGTGGTTAGAGATAGGCAACAAGTAAAGTGTTACCAAATACACGATCCAACAGTCGTACAACAAGAATACAGCAGTCATATAAACTACTGGACAGTTTCTTCTTCAATGTTGATGAAGTTTGTTCCACAGTGTGATGTTGTGTATTTGATGTGTGGTGATGTAGATTCATGAGTCTAAACTGGAATTATGCTGCGTTCAAGACCAACTCGGAAATTTCCGACTTCCGACATCATTGCGTTCACGCTGCAGGAACTCAGAAGAGAAAAAACATGGATACCTGAAGGAAGTTTGGTGTATTGTGGCTCATCGCTGAATAGGAAAAATAAATGCAGCAGTAAATGATGTTTATTCTGGAGGCAAATGAAGAGGAGAGGAGATGTTATAGCCTTGATAACAGTTAAATGTTATTTCCGTTACATAGGACGAACACAATTTCACACAATACAACAATCACAGCTTAATATAAACGTATTTCATATAGGCTACTGCAATAATAGGCTACACAAAAAAAACCTCAACAAATTCAAGATTCAAGATTCAAGATTCAGGATTCAAGACTACTTTATTAATCCCTTAAAGGGCAATTCCATTTGGTGGCTCGCACACCATGCTCATAGCACAAACACAAACACATAACAGCACAAACACACACATAACATAACAGAGAAACCAGAAAAGAAAGAGAGTTGGCAGCTGTGTGCAAGTCTGCTAGTTGCATGTAAGAAAATGAATAAATACATCATTAAAAATGGGGATTCTAATAAATATCACCATTAAAAAGTACATCTCTAAAAAAGAGATACATAAAAGTACACAATAACTTAAAATGTCTAAATTCTAACCATGTAAGAGACGAGGGCCGCCATATTTTGATGTTGTCGTGACGTCAAGTCGGAAAGTCGGAGCTCTGATATGATACCTGAGTTTCCAACCTGTGATTTCCAACAATTTGACAACTCGGAACTTGTTTTTTTCCGACTTCCGAGTCGTCTTGAACGCAGCATTAATCTGGACATTTTTGGTGATTTATGTCTTGTTATGTTGAATCGCCTCGTAGATAAACTGCAGGTCATGTTGATATTGACCCCCCCCCCCCCCATCCCTCTCCTCTGTCCCTCAGACTCCAAAGCCATCGTGGACGGGAACCTGAAGCTGATCCTGGGTCTGATCTGGACCCTCATCCTGCACTACTCCATCTCCATGCCGATGTGGGAGGACGAGGACGACGAAGACGCCAAGAAGCTGACGCCGAAGCAGCGGCTGCTGGGCTGGATCCAGAACAAGGTGCCTCAGCTTCCCATCACCAACTTCCACCGCGACTGGAGGGACGGGAAGGCGCTGGGGGCGCTGGTGGACAACTGCGCTCCGGGTGAGGACAGAGACCGATAACCAGTAATCAATAATCAGTTAGAAAACCAATCATCTGTCAATGCAACCAGGGCCGTTGCTAGGAATTCTGGGCCCCCTTAAAGAATACTAAAGTGGGCCCCTCCCCCTAACTTTTCCTTTTTTTTTTCTTAGACTACGTATGTATTATCGTTTTTTATTTAGCCTTCTTTGTTTTGATGCTAATGCAGCATTACACTGCAAAAACTCAAGTATCTTAGCAAGAATATTTGTCTTATTTCTAGTCAAAATGTCATTTCTAGTTAAAACAAATCTCATTCTACTTAAAATAAGACTCATCATATTAAAAGCAGCTTGTTTTTAGACACTTTTTACTTCTTTCAAGCAGATTTTCACTTGGAATAAGTTGAATAATCTGATAGTGGAGCAAGTTTTTCTTCCTTATTACAAAAAACTTACTTTCACTGGCAGATTTTTCTACTTATTGTGAATTTAAGTGAAAATGATCTAAAAACAAGTTAATTTTTAGGTTTTGAGTCTTTTTTTAAGTGGAAAGAGATTAGTTTTGACTAGAAATGAGACATTTGGACAAGAAATAAGACAAATATTCTTGGAAAGATGTTGAGTTTTTACAGTGTACTATGAGTATTAGTCAGGGTCTTACGCAGAATAAATCAGTCATACAAAGATTAGACTACTGGGGTTTTTTATGGGCCCCACTGGGCGCTGGGCCCCTAGAGTTATCATCACCTTTCTCCCCTAGACAACGGCCCTGAATGCAACAGCCCGAGCAGTTAGACCAGTGGTTTCCAACCTTTTTCGGCTTGTGACCGTCCATCAAGATGCTTCAGCTCAGATAGGCTATTTTATTTATTTTTTTTTAAGTATATTTTTGGCTTTTTTTGCCTTTATTCGATAGCACATAGTGAGATAGACAGGAAAGGGGGAGGCAGAGAGAGGGGGAATGACATGCAGGAAAGGTCTGCCCGATGCGGGATTCAAACCGGGGACGCCTGCGTTGAGGACTGTAGCCTCTACATGGGGCTATTTTTATATGTTGAGCTTTATTTGAACTCTATTTATATTCCAGAAAGTGAAAGTATAGATACGGTTATTTAAAGGTGTACAGAAAAGAAAATTGAATTTGAGCCCACTCTGGGTCATAAAATTAGTGTAACAACTCATCTATCAGATTTCTGTACACCTTTAAGATTGTGTGTGGTGTTTTTAATCCTAATTTTAAAAAGAATAATAATTAGTTAAAAAATATATTTTTTATCAGTACATTTTTTTTTATCAATTACTAGACAATTCAGCCGACCCAACATGGGGTCCCGAACCCAAGGTTGAAAAACACTGAGGTAGACAAATCTATCAACCTAGAAACTCAATACACAGTCATTATAGTTATCAATGTCTTCATAACAATCAATAATACATCCATTGTGTGTGGTAATCCATAAATCAATAATCAATGATTGAAAATAAATCCCAAACTGCAAAAACTCAAAATCTTACCAAGAATATTTGTCTTATTTCTAGTCAAAATGTCATTTCTAGTCAAAACTAATCTCATTCTACTTAGAATCAGACTCATCACATAAAAAGCAGCTTGTTTTTAGACACTTTTTACTTCTTTCAAGCAGATTTTCACTTGAAATAAGTAGAAAAATCTGATAGTGGAGCAAGTTTTTCTTTCTTATTACAAACACAAAAAACTTGCTTTCACTGGCAGATTTTTCTACTTATTTCAAGTGAAAATTAGTTTGAAACAAGTGAAAATGATCTAAAAACAAGTTAATTTTTAGGTGATGAGTCTTATTTTAAGTGGAATGAGATTAGTTTTGACTAGAAATGAGACAAATATTCTTGGAAAAATTTTGAGTTTTTGCAGTGCATAAATGAGCTGCAGCAGAAAGGACGACAGGACGTTTTTTTCTTTAACTTTATTGCAAACAAATGAATGTACAAACCAGTAAGGCAAATACACAACAACAACAGACAACATAGTGAAGAGATTCAAAAAAAACATGAGATATAAGAGCAGGAAATAGAATAAACAAAATAAAAAATAATTGAATAATAATAAAAAAAAGAAAGTACACACACTTAACCCCCCCCCCCCCAGCGTCCTCCATGTTCAGCTTCACTTTAATCCTCTAATCAGCTTTAACACTGAGAGGAGCTGCTGCTGCTGCTGCTGCTGCTGTTATTATTATTGTTAACCTTCACGCTTGGTCTGTTTCCATGGAGACGTGATCTAAACTTTAAACGATGGAGTTTTTTTTTTTTTTTTTTTGTCCGATGGAGTTTAAACAGTGGACATGTGATCAATGACATCATCGTGATGTCATGATGACGAGGCTTCTTCAGGACGTGGACGGAGACGCTGGGTGTGTTGGAGATGAGTCAGGTCTGTGCAGCGACCAGCGCACCACGACGCTCCACGCCGGTTAGATCTGTGTCGCCGGCAACGATAACCTCACCAGATCAAGGCGGCCGCAGTTTTTAGAGCCAGGCGCCGCAGTTGCTCTCCACCGACTGCAACCAACTGCAGCCTCAGGGCATGATGGGAAACGCACCGGGTCATGATCTGATTGGCTTAGTTAGGACTGCAAACACTACAAATCATGTTGTGCATTGAAGGTTAAATTAGTTAACAAATGTATTTTGGGTGGTGGTTGATGATAATAATCATCATAATGATAATATGTCAATGTCAATGTCAATTTATTTATATAGCTAGCACATTTCATATGGCAAGCATAAACTCAATGTGCTTCATGATAAAAGCAAGATGCAATACATGTGAGAACATATTAAAACAAAAAGTTAGTGCATATTAAAACAGAAGCCAATGTGTTAAGACAAACAAACAAAAAACTAATTAAAAGCTTGCGACAACAGGTATGTTTTAAGATTACGCTTAAAAGAAGATGTTGTTGGAGATGAGTGGAGTTCAATGGGCAGAGAGTTCCATAGTGTTGGACCATAATAACTGAAAGCACCTTTATTTTGAATGTATACGTGGTATATTGAGAAGAGATTTAATAGTGAAGGTTATTTATTCTACACTCATCTACACGAGCAGTAAGTGCTTTACAAGGCAGACAAATGACACAATTATTCTCTGGCTACAGTAGCCTAGCCTACATATCATGGTAACTGCTTAAAAAAACATTCACACTGAGTCAAACTTCTGTTCTGACAAATATATATATTGGTTATTTATGGGACAACTGAAGTACAGCATAAGAAATATATAAAAAATGTTCAAAAAAAGAAGCGCTTCGTGGACTTGTTGTTTAAAACAGAGGTGCTCTTTGGAAAGAGATCGAGGATGTAGGAAGACAAAAGAAAAATTCCAAGACACTCTCTTAACTCTAAAATGCCTTTATTGATTTATGGCATGGTCCAAACGACAATTAAAGACTCTGACGCGTTTCGGCGTTTAGCCTTCATATATATTTTGGTGACTTCCTGTTTGTATTGACGCCGTTCACGTCGAACCAGCCGACTGTGTTTCTGTTGTGTTGTGTTCAGGGACCTTCTGTTTAAACCGCGGTGCGTTCAATGGCGAGTTAACGAGTTAAATTTTACAATTTCATCAGAACGCATCAACGTGTAAAGTTTGAAACGTTACTTCAGTCCCGACAACAACTCCCATGATCCCTTGCTCCTTCGGGTTCTGTCTGAACAACAGCGAGGTCTTTGACTTTTATTCTCTAAAGACCAGATAGGCTACAGGATTTTCAGAATAAGAGCGTCACTGCATCAAAACTTGATTTAAAAAGTTCTCAAAACAAGCGACTCTGTGCTGCCTTCAGGTCTCTGTCCGGACTGGGAAACATGGGATCCCAGTCAGCCGGTGGAGAACGCCAGAGAGGCCATGCAGCAGGCCGACGACTGGCTGGGGGTGCCACAGGTAACACACACACACACACACACACACACACAATGTTGCATAATGCTGGTCCTGGTTCTGGTTCTGCTGCAACAGAGAAACTTTATTCAGTGTGTGTGGATGAGACTCTGCAGGACTTTTAACTTTTAAGGCCCATTTATACTCTACGGTAAAAACTGATACGGACACTTTCGTCCGTATCCGGCCGTCGTTTCATCCGTCAGTGGATCCGTTGCCTCTGAGCTTACGAATCCGGAGTGCTCCGGACGAAACGGAGCAATACCACCGGTAACCGGGGTAACCGGGGTGGCAGTATTGAGTCAGAAGCAGAGAAAAGAGAAAATTATGAAAATCGGCGAAGAGGAGAGTAGTTGCCGGAAATTCAAAGAAGGAGGAGAAGACGAGAGTAAACATTGAACATTTAAAAATTGTGCAGAATTTCTTTCTTTCTTTCTTTCTTTCTTTCTTTCTTTCTTTCTTTCTTTCTTTCTTTCTTTCTTTCTTTCTTTCTTTCTTTCTTTCTTTTTATTTATTCCAACCAAGGCAATTTCACAATTTGACGATATCATCACAACATTTCTCCAGAATTTGGAGAAGACATGTGAGTTGGTGAGAGGGAACATACATTTGATGTTGGTGCCGGTAATGACAGCGTTCGTTGACATGGCAACGTTTGCCGTGTCAACAACGCTGTAATTTATGACACGACACTGCCCCCTAGAGGAGAAGTTGTGTTACGTCCATAAAAACAGTGAAACCGGACGGAGGTATGTAGGCCGGTTACGGAGGGAACGTTTGGTGCTGACGGACCGGAGGTATAAAGCAGCTTTACTCTGAAAGGAAGAGACTTCCTGCTGAGGACCAGAGTCTGTCCATCGTCTGTTTGTCTCAGTAAAACTAGAGCACTGGAATAAGAGAGTAAGGACACCTCCATTGTCTTTAACCCTGTCTCTCTACCCCCTCTTGCCCCCCCCCCAGGTCATTGCCCCTGAGGAGATCGTGGACCCCAACGTGGACGAGCACTCTGTGATGACCTACCTGTCCCAGTTCCCCAAGGCCAAGCTGAAGCCCGGAGCACCGCTGAGGGCCAAGACGCTGCACCCCAAGAGGGCCAAGGCCTACGGACCGGGTCAGGACCCCCCCCCCCACCCCCACCCCCGACCCCCCTCTGACTGATTAATATTACTGTTTAAAGGGGACATATTATGCAAAACTCACTTTTTCATAGCTTTAGTGTGTATTTGCCTCCTCACCCCTTAAACGTCAGTTACAACTATGTCAACATCTTGTAAACTTCCATAGTCAGAAAATGTGTCTCTTAACAAGCCGTTTTAATTTCACCCGGTTTATTACATCACAAGCCGGGTGATGTGAACATTCAAGCCCTCGCTCCCATGGTTACCATGGTTACCTCAGCTACCAGAGCGAAGCTTCTAAACCGACCGTTTAGAGCAAGGCTGTGAAACTGGTGCGTAGAGAACCCAGCTGTTTTTCTGACCAAAGCATGTTACTAACATTACTGTTAGACATCAAGGTGCCAGGTCAAGAAGCAGAGATGAGCAGAATATGTCCCCTTTAACATCAATGCAAAATTGTGAGAAAAACAGGCACATCAGGTAGGCCCAGTTGGGATGGGTGCTGGATAAAGGAGGAATAGATGAAATAAAGAAAAACAACAACTGCTGTTTGAAAAAGAGAATTGTTGCTCGAGATGTCGCGCTATTAAATCCTCTGAAGGGAGCTCCTATGGTGTGCAGATTTTTTCTTTATTCCCTTTAACATCAATACCATTACCTCATGTTGTCATGACGACAGGTATCGAGCCCAGAGGGAACGTGGTTCTGAAGCCGGCAGAGTTCCTGGTGGAGACGGTGGAGGCCGGACTGGGGGAGGTCCTGGTCTACGTGGAGGATCCAGAGGGACACACGGAGGAGGTGGGGGCTCTCACGCTGCGTTCAAAACAACTCGGAGGTCGGAATTCCCAACTCGGAAATTTCCGACTTCCGACTTTCCGTTCACGCTGCAGGAACTCGAGAGAGAAAAACCATGGATACCTGAAGGAAGTTTGGTGTATTGTGGCTCATCGCTGAATAGGAAAAATAAATGCAGCAGTAAATTATGGTTATTTTGGAGGCAAATGAAGAGAAGACGTTACAGCCTAGATAACAGTTAAAGGTTATTTCCGTCACATAGGAGGAACACAATTTCATACAATACAACAATCACAGCTTAATATAAACGTATTTCATATAGGCTACTGCAATAATACACCAAAAATATGCATTAAAACCTCAACAAATAACTTAAAGGGACAACGAGGAGTTTCTCCATCGGCAGAACCAAAAATTCCACGACAATAAAAAAGTCTGATATTAATGTGGATGAATCTCCGTTACCACTTGTTAATGGTCCATTTTAGATAAATCTATGGTTTTGTCTCTATGGTTATTTTGTTATTATTAGTGGTGGTGGAAATGCTGGGCGAGCCGACCAGCGTTTCTTTACTTTCGGTTTCGTGGTGAGTCATGAGAATAACGCCGCCGAATCTCCGTTTATGGTGGGAACTACGACGGTATGTGATCGTCTTCCAACCTCTGACTTTAATTCTTGATGAATGAAAACATGAGTCTGTCTTGTGCCGGTCAAAGAGTCTGTCTTGTGCCGGTCAAAGAATTTCACACCTCGCTTTAACAAAACTCCTCGTTGTCCCTTTAAAAGTTTTAAATTCTAACCGTTTAAGACGAGGGCCGCCATGTTTTGATGTTGTCGTGACGTGTGAAATGTCTCCTCTCTGTGTGGTTTCAGGCCCGGGTCATCCCCAACAACGACAAGAACAGAACCTACTCGGTGGTCTACCTGCCCAAGGTGGAGGGGCTGCACAAGGTCAGAGGTCACGCTCTTCTCCACAGAACTCACTGGGATCAATGAAAACCAATGAAAACCAATGAGAAACAATGAAAACCAATGAAAACCAATGAAAACCAATGAAAAACAATGAAAACCAATGAAAACCAATGAAAAACAATGAAAACCAATGAAAACCAATGAAAACCAATGAAAAACAATGAAAACCAATGAAAACCAATGAAAAACAATGAAAAACAATGAAAACCAATGAAAACCAATGCATGACTGAATCCCCCCCCCCCCCCCCCAGGTGAAGGTGCTGTTCGCTGGCCAGGACATCGACAGAAGTCCCTTCATGGTCAACGTCTCCAAGGCGATGGGCGACCCCAGCAGAGTTCAGGCCCGCGGGCCGGGGCTGCAGCCACAAGGCAACGTCGCCAACAAACCCACGTACTTCGACATTTACACTGCAGGTGAAGTGAAGCTCAACATTACTGGACATGTTACTGGACCCTGAACACACCACGACTAAATCCGTCTTGCTTGTACAAATATTTAAAGGGATAGTTCAACATTTTGTCAAATTGGCCCATTGCCATAATCCCTATAGTCATAGCAGTAGTAGGTTCGTTACCTTTAATTGTCGGTGCAAGCTGTTTTTAGAACGGTGGAGCAGAATTTCTTGGTTTCCCTCATCAAACTCATCAAATACAAAATCCCAACAACTCCAAAACGCTCTGGTGGACAAGTTGTGAGCTGCACATTCACCACGCTATGAGATAATAATGGAACGTTACGAAACAGAGCAGTTTTCAAGGTAAATACAGAGACTGTTGATGAAAAACTGTCCCTGAAGGCAACGTGCATCAGTGGTTTTACATGAATTTCCCTCTAAAACAACTCTGTGTGGTAACGTTGTGTTATTATCTCATAGCGTGGTGAATGTGCAGCTCACAACTTGTCCACCAGAGCGTTGTGGAGTTGTTGGATTGTGTATTTGATGAGTTTGATGATGAGGGAAACCAAGAAATCCCATAATGAGCCTCCGTAGCGTAGCTCTGAGCAGCTCACGGCTCTGCTCCACCGTTCTAAAAACAGCTTGCACTGACAATTAAAGGTAACGAACCTACTGCTATGACTATAGGGATTATGGTAATGGGCCAGTTTGACAAAACGTTGAACTGTCCCTTCAATGATCTGGAAAACACCCAAAGAGGAACTGTGTCTGTCCTCGTCAGCGTGTGAACGGTCCGTTGTCCCTCTGTCCGTCCTCCAGGGGCGGGCGCCGGAGACGTGGGCGTCATCATCGTGGATTCCAACGGCCGGCGGGACACGGTGGAGATTGTCCTGGAGAACAAAGGGGACAGTGTCTTCCGCTGCACCTACGTCCCCGTCCTGGAGGGACCGCACACCGTCTACGTGACCTTCGCCGGCCAGCAGATTCCCAGAAGCCCCTTCACCGTCAACGTCTCCGAGGGTGGGTGTGATGGACACGTCTCTGTCCTATCTATACACCGAGTCGGTAACCAAGGAAACATCACTTCCGGTCAGAGCCGTGGGGGAAAACAAACCGATTCCCCCATAGACATACGTGTAAAAACGCAGCATTTTAAACCTTTTGTCTAACGCTTGTCTGCTGTCATGTCTTAGTTTGAATCACTTGTATCTGCTGACAAAGAGCTAGATATTAAAAAACTCATCACGATTCAGGTCCATTGTTGTCGGTACATTTTAAAATCTTGGCTCTTTCCCAGTCAGTCACATCCGTCTGTCTATGGAGGAAGTGTTTGTCTGACGTTTAGGTGGCGTTCCCTTGGTCTACACACTCGGAGACGATGCCTAAGAGTTGTTGTGAACCATTTTGAACTGCAAATAAATAGAAAAACCACAACCTGAACTTTTATATCTTATCCAACCGTGTAGCTAACGGCTCTGACCGGAAGCAACGTTTCCTTGGTTACCGACTCGGTGTAGGCGAGATGTGACTAACTGGGAAAGAGCCAATATTTTAAAATGTACGGACAACAATGGACACGGATCGTGATGAGTTTTTTAATCTCTAGCTCTTTGTCAGCAGATACAAGTGATTCAAACTAAGACATGACAGTGGACAAGCGTTAGACAAAGGTTTAAAATGCTGCGTTTTCACACGTATGTCTACGGGGGAATCGGTTTGTTTTCCCCCACGGCTCTGACCGGAAGTGACGTTTCCTTGGTTACCGACTCGGTGTATGATGGACACGTTTCTGTCCTCAGATAGTTCCTCACCACTTTCTGTCCAGGTGTTAAATGTGTCTCCGTTGTTAATCTGATATAATCAACATAATGAACCTGGTTTTGACCTCCACAGATTAAAGAACTAAACCTTTTTCCATAACAGTCTGAACCCTGAACCTCATTCTGCATCCACCCTGGGTCCAGGTCTTGGTCCACTCTGGGTCCAGGCCACTATAGTTTTTTTCATAGGATAGGTCCGGGAAAGTCCCACCTTCCCCGCCTCTGATTGGCTAGATGAGCTCTCCTCTGATTGGTTATTCAATTTGGTCGTCCAACGTCATTTCACAACAGTACTGCAGTAAACTAAAATACACAAAAACTTCGAAATTCTTAGTGTGTTCTGACGCCATGGCGAAGCGGTTTGCGTTGCTACCTGCGGTGTGGTGAATCCATGTTCGATCCCCGCTGGTTTCACATTCCGAAAAATGTAGTTTTTAAATTTATATTCCAAGTTTACATTTTGAGTCTGAGAGAAGTGTAGTTGTGCCATTGGTTGGGTTTAGGCAATGAAGAAAGGAGTTGGTTAAGTTCAGTAAAAAGATCAGAGTGATAAGTAGAGAGAGTCCAGGTAGATCTAGGCACTTATCACACTTTGCCGACAGCCTGCGTTTCACAGCCGTTTCACAGCCAAAACAAACAACCAATCAGGCAAAAGTCCTTCTAGCCAATCAGATGCGGGAAAGGCGGGACTTTCCCGGACCTATATCCTACAAAAAAAAATATCGCGTCCACTCTGGGTCCAGGTCTGGGTCCAGTTCTGGGTCCATTCTGGGTCCAATCTGGATCCACTCTGGGTCCACTTTGGGTCCAGTGCTGGGTCCATTTTGGGTCCAATCTGGGTCCACTTTGGGTCCAGTGCTGGGTCCACTCTGGATCAATTTTGGGTCCACTCTGGGTCCAGATCTGGTCTACTCTGGGTCCATTCTGGGTCCAGGTCTGGGTCCACACTAGATCCATTCTGGGTCCATTCTGGGTCCATTCTGGGTCCACTCTGGGTCCATTCTGGGTCCACTCTGGGTCCACTCTAGATCCATTCTGGATCCAATGCTGGGTCCATTCTGGGTCCAGTTCTGGGTCCATTCTGGGTCCAATCTGGATCCACTCTGGGTCCACTCTGGGTCCATTCTGGGTCCACTTTGGGTCCAGTGCTGGGTCCATTCTGGGTCCACTCTGGGTCCATTTTGGGTCCACTCTGGGTCCATTCTGGGTCCACTCTGGGTCCACTCTAGATCCACTCTGGGTCCACTCTGGGTCCAGGTCTGGGTCCAGTTCTGGTCCAGTTGGTGCTTGCTCCTCGGTCCTTGGTGTTCTGGCTGACGCTGTGTGCGCTCATGGTTTTGGGATGTGGTGTCCGACCTCCTCAGGTCCTGAACCGGTTGGCCGGCAGAGTTGTGGACATGTTTGTCTGATTGGACCTGAACCAGACTTCACTTCAGACTAGACTGTATTAGAGTCGGGACTTCAGGTCTGTCTCGACCTGGTCCAGTCTCGACCTGACAGGACTTTCTGTTTTCTGTTGGTCTGGACATGGGACTGGACGGTGGACTGGACTTGAGTCTTGTCTTTAACTCAGGATTTCCCAAGTTTACTTTACTTGAACCGGGACTTTGGACCTGACTGGACAGTTGTGTCTGGACTTGAATCTTAATTTGACCTGGGACTTGACTCTGGACTTGGCCTAGAACCTGAATCGGACCTTGTGTCCTCCAGAGTGGGGACTGGCGTGCTTAGGACTTGCTTCTCTGGACTTGATTGCGAATTTGGGACTTGTCATCTTGACGTACACTGCAAAAACTCAAAATCTTTCCAAGAATATTTGTCTTATTTCTAGTCAAAACAAATCTCATTATACGTAAAATCACATAAAAAGCAGCTTGTTTTTAGACACTTTTTACTTCTTTCAAGCAGATTTTCACTTGAAATAAGTAGAAAAATCTGATAGTGGAGCAAGTTTTTCTTTCTTATTACAAGCAGAAAAAACTTGCTTTCACTGGCAGATTTTTCTACTTATTTCAAGTGAAAATTTGTTAGAAACAATTGAAGATTATCTAAAAACAAGTGAATTTTTAGGTGATGAGTCTTATTTAAAGTGGAAAGAGATTAGTTTTGACTAGAAATGAGACATTTTGACAAGAAATAAGACAAATATTCTTGGAAAGAGCTTGAGTTTTTGCAGTGTGTGAAGTTTTGACTTCTTCCACCTCTGCCTGCTGGTCCGGTGGTCCGGTGGTCTGGGGGTCTGGGGGGGGGTCTGGAGGTCTCTGTCCTCTCTCTACATGTAAAACTGTGTCATCACTGTTGTCCCTCCTTCAGTTCCACAGAGCGCCCCCCCTCCCGGGTCTCCGGTGCAGGTCGTGCCCCCTCCCTCAGACAGGACACGGAGAGCCCCCCCTCCCACGCCGCCCAAACCCCGGCGACCAAGTTAGTAGAGGCCCGGGGGGGAGGGCGGGGGAGCGGTGTGACTGGAGCTGCCTGCGCTAGCCTGGTTTCCCTCCACCGCAACTCAAAACCATCCCCGCCTCGGCTCCCCCACCCCCACGGCGCTCTGGGGGGGTCCGGTTCTCCAGCATGTGCAGCTCCTGCTTCGTCCTGAGCAGCTTCTCCTTCTCTTCCTTCCTCCTCCGGCTCAGAGCTGAGTCAGTCCTCTCTGGATGGATGAGTCAAGATCTTTCCAAGAATATTTGTCTTATTTCTTGTCAAAATGTCTCATTTCTAGTCAAAACTAATCTCTTTCCACTTAAAATTAGATTCATCACCGAAAAATGAACTTGTTTTCAGATCATTTCCACTTGTTTCAAACCGATTTTCACTTGAAATAAGTAGAAAAATCTGCCAGTGAAAGCAAGTTTTTTGTGCTTGTAATAAGAAAGAAAAACTTGCTCCACTATCAGATTTTTCTACTTATTCCAAGTGAAAATCTGCTTGAAAGAAGTAAAAAGTGTCTAAAAACAAGCTACTTTTTATGTGATGAGTCTTATTTTGAGTATAATTTGATTAGTTTGGACTAGAAGTGACATTTTGACTAGAAATAATACAAATATTCTTGGTAAGATTTTGAGTTTTTGCAGTGTAAGACTGGTTCTGGATCAGTTTTGGTTCCTGGACGGGTCCTACACACAGGTCTTAGGTTCTTCCGTCTTTAAAGGGATAGTTCAACATTTTGTCAAATTGGCCCATTGCCATAATCCCTATAGTCATAGCAGTAGGTTCGTTACCTTTAATTGTCGGTGCAAGCCGTTTTTAGAACGGCGGAGCAGAGCCGTGAGCTGCTCAGAGCTACGCTACAGAGGCTCATGATAATTTATGAGTGTTTATAACTATAGTTATACAGTGCTATAACTGCATTATAACTCATTATAAGTATGGTTATAATGCGGCATAGAGATAGATAGAAATAAAGTGTTACTGAGATGTTTTACTAAAATTAGATCAAATTAGTGATGTCATCCAGAGAGGGCGTGTCAGTGTGTGTCCGTGTGTGTTCGTGTGTTATTCTTCTGTGTAGTTTTTTGTTGTAGATATTCAGTTTTTATTCTTTAAATTAAATAACGACTGAGTGGAAATAAAATAACAACGTGGACCAGAACCAGGTCCATCAGGTCAGACATTAACAGACTTTAACAGACTTTAATTATTAATTAATAATCTCGTTAACTTTTATTTTTAGACGAATGAACGAGTCCAAATGTTTCCTCTTCTTCTTCTTCATTGTCATCATGTTCATCACTAGGGATGGGAATCGAAAACCGGTTCCTCTTCGGAACCGGTTCCAACTTGGATCAATTCTTGGAATCGTGTGCGTGTCTGCTTTAACGATTCCCTTATCGATTCCGTTTGGTTCAGAAACTCGCGCATTAATTGATTAATGACGTTACGTAACGTTCCGTTAAAATCAATCTTCATTATAAATGAGGGTGCTTAGTGTTTATATCCACATGTCACCGTTTGTTCTCACAAAATAGTAGTAGTAAAGTAGTAGTAAAAGTTAGTGGCGTGTCTGTGTGGAGCGGAGCTGCTGACAGATGCAGCTGACAGTGACGTTTCCTCATCACTAACCTGTGAGCCAGAGCCACCCTCCGGTCCTCCCTCCCTCACGTCGTGAGGACAGGACAACGTCTCCTGAACAGGCTACATATTCTTTGTGTTTTTCTCTCTTCATTCTAATCACTTCCTTTCAGGTTTTGCTCGTAGCCAGGTGAAACGGTAGCTGCGCCCTGTGTCTTTTCTCTGGCGCGCTCTCTCTCTTTCGCTCGCTCACTCGCTCCGCATAAAAACGAACGTTATGAAAACAATAACCTACAGATGCATAAAAAATATGTAATGGAAACATTGTTAAATTCCTCCTGTGAGCACAGCTGGCCCACAGCCACAGTGGTCTAGTGTTAACCTGTCCAGGCAGGTCGGTCCTGTCAACTTTTTTAATGTCAGAGCCATTTATGCAGTGTTTTCAACCTTGGGGTTGGGACCCCATGTGGGGTCGCCTTAAATGTCTAGTAATTGATTAAAAATAAATAAATAAATAAATAAACTAATTATTTTTCACAATCTTAAACAACTATATTCTTGATATATTCACTTTCTTGAATAAATCAAGATAAAATAAAATGCAGCATATACAAATATCTGAGCTTGCTTATCTTGAATGAGGGTCACCAGAAATTTGTGATGTCAAAAGGGGTCATGAGCCAAAAAAGGTTGGGAACCACAGCATTAATGCAAACAAACCCATTTCTCTTTTATTCCCTCACCCAATGAGAATCGATAAGAGAATCGATAAGGAATCGAATCGATAAGCAATATCGATAATGGAATCGGAATCGCTAAATTCTTATCAATACCCATCCCTATTCATCACTGCTTCAGCTGCCCCCCCCCCACCCCCACTCTGCTCTGTGTTTACCTGTGGGTTTAATCAGCTGATCGACGACATGTTTCACTTCCTGGTTCTGATTCCTGCAGCTTCTTCTTCTTCTCTGGCTTTTTCCTTGCAGCCGCAGCAAACTGCTTCAGCACTGATCAGCTGACTAACCCAACGCAAGTGTGTGTGTGTATGTGAGTGTGTCAGGTTGTTTTGGTAAAGTCTTCTTGGTGGTTTACGACTCGTTCAGAGTAAATGCAAAGTTTCTGTATTTTAAAGGGATAGTTCAACATTTTGGCAAACTGGCCCATTGCCATAATCCCTATAGTCATAGCAGTAGGTTCGTTACCTGTAATTGTCGGTGCAAGATATTTTTAGAACGGCGGAGCAGAGCCGTGAGCTGCTCAGAGCTACGCTAGAGGAGGCTCATTATGGGATTTCTTGGTTTCCCTCATCAAACTCATCAAATACACAATCCAACAACACCACAACGCTCTGGTGGACAAGTTGTGAGCTGCACATTCACCACGCTATGAGATAATAACACAACGTTACCACACAGAGTTGTTTTAGAGGGAAATGCAGAGACTGTTGATGAAAAACTGTCCCTGAAGGCAACGTGCATCAGCGGTTTTACATGTATTTCCCTCTAAAACAACTCTGTGTGGTAACGTTGTGTTATTATCTCATAGCGTGGTGAATGTGCAGCTCACAACTTGTCCACCAGAGCGTTGTGGAGTTGTTGGATTGTGTATTTGATGAGTTTGATGCGGTGAAACCAAGAAATCCCATAATGAGCCTCCATAGCATAGCCCTGAGCAGCTCACGGCTCTGCTCCACCGTTCTAAAAACAGCTTGCACCGACAATTAAAGGTAACGAACCTACTGCTATGACTATAGGGATTATGGGGATGGGCCAATTTGCCAAAATGTTGAACTATCCCTTTAACTCAGTAACAACAGTTTTTACAATGCTTCAGTGATGGGAGTGTGTGAGTGTTTATGTGTGTGTGTGTGTTGATGGTTGACCTTTGACCCTCCCAGTCTAACCAGTGACCTGTGTTTCCGTCTTACTGGTCCCACAGCCTGTAACCCCAACTCCTGCAGAGCGTCGGGCCGCGGGCTGCAGCCCAAAGGCCTGAGGGTGAAGGAGGTGGCCGATTTTAAAGTTTACACTAAAGGAGCAGGAAGTGGAGAACTCCGAGTCTCCGTGAAGGGACCAAGTAAGACACCCGACACCCGACACCTCGCCACAGCCATTAGACAGAACAATCACATCTCAGGTATACAAACAATGTCACATTGCCACAACATCAGTTTATATGCAGATGACATCTTACTATATCTAACATCTCCCTCCACCTCACTTCCATCAGTCCATAAGCTTGTCGACAGCTTCAGCAGAGTTTCTGGCTACTCCATAAACTGGACAAAATCTGAGATTCAGCCTCTCACTCATATTGATTGGGATGCTGAGGTTGGGGACTTACCCTACAAACATGCAACTCAATCCATCAAGTACCTCGGAATTCATATCTCAACAAACCCAAAGAACATAGTTCATTTACAAGTGCCATTTTGAAAAAAATGAGCTGAGGCTTTGTAATTATTCTTTGCATAGTGTTGTTTTCAATAAAACTTTATTTTTTTGAGATATGTCTGTTTTGTTACATCCCAAAGTCACTCAACTTTGGTTTGACTGATATCACCTTATGCAAATAAAAAAAAAAAAATTAAGATTCTAGAATTTTTATCTGCTTTTGCAAATGAACTCTTCATATTCAAACTGAATTTCACACCACTACTGCACAACGATCTCAACCGATGGAATAAACTCCCACAATCCCTAATTGGCCGAATTGCATCTGTCAAAATGAACATTCTCCCAAAAATCAATTATCTATTTGCCATGACACACATTAATCCACCCCTGGGCTGGTTTTCCTTTCTGAACTCAACAGTAAACACATTATATTGGAAAGGAAAAAAAACCCCCGGATCAAATTAAGACCCCTGACCCCTGACCCCTGGTTGGTTGGTCTGGTTTTATGAATGAACGCCTCTGACTGTGATGTTTCCTGCAGAGGGCCTTGAGGAGCCGGTGAAGGTGCTGGAGTTGGAGAACGGTGTGTTTGAGTGCAACTACTACCCCATCATGACGGGGAAGTACGTCGTCAGCATCACCTGGGGAGGACACGCTATCCCACGCAGGTGAGACCGCACCTGGCAGGGCCGGCCGCTGGCATAAACCCTCTATGCGGTTGTTTAGGGCCACAGCCATTAGGTGGGGGGGCCACATGATCAGAAAGGTACCGGGGTTCATCAAGTCATTTAAACATCCTGAGGTCTGCACGTGCAGCTATGAGCTTTATATGTAATGTGAAGTCAATATTCAGCTTCTTTTATCTCACATTTGAGACATTTGGTGAAAATAGAACGGCTGAATGACAACATTTGTGCTCAAAAAGCAATCTTACAAAATGTCATTTTAGACTTGTTTTCTACACGTATCTATTACTGTATTCATATCCTATTTCAAGCACCAAAACAGTTCATTCTCATGACTGAAGGAGTGTTTTCACAAGGGATTTGACATTTTTCAAAAAGCAGACCTCAAATTTCCAGCATTTGGCCTAAATTATTTCTTTCTACAGTGTTCTAGGACAAACTGGCCTCAGTGTGCTTACAGCGGAGGTTCTAATATTTAGACATAAAACACTTGAGTATTGTTACATCTGCAAGTATCTTAAAAAGATACATTTAAGAAAATATGTAAAAGTTGAGAAAATGGCCTCAAACCTCAGAGGGCATAAACACGTCTGTATTCAGTTTTAACCAGTGATTTGGTGTTTGTGCTTAGAGTGTAGGGCCACAAACAAAAACCTTGTTTAGGGGGCCACCAAAATCCTAGGGCCGGCCCTGGCACCTGGTCCCGTCCCGTTTGTGAAGTTTCTTTCTTCCGTCTTTAGTTTTAGTTTCTACTCATGATGTAATCGTGTGTCTGTGTGTTTTCAGTCCGTTTGAAGTCCAGGTGAGCGAGGAGGCGGGGCCTCAGAAGGTGAGGGCCTGGGGTCCGGGTCTGGAGACCGGGATGGTGGGGAAGAGCGCTGACTTTGTGGTGGAGGCCATTGGGACGGAGGTGGGGACGCTGGGTAGGTATCAGAGATAAACCAGAGCGTCGTCAGCGTAGAGACATGGAAAACCTTCCCTTTTAAGATGGATTTTAACACTTAACATTGTTGTGCTATGTCTACTCTGAGTTTTTATTGTTGTCTTCTACTGTTGTTCAGGAATGTCTCTTACTATTTGCTATTATTGTGAAGCTCTCTGGTAAAATGTAAAGCAAAATGTTTTTTAACACTTTAAATTGTTGTGCCATGTTTACTCTGAGTTTTTATTGCTGCGTTTACTGTCGCTTTCTATTTTACTGTAAAGCTTTAAGTTTTAAAGGACTATACAAATACATCTTGATTGACTGATTGATTGGTTGGTTGGTTGGTTGGTTGGTTGGTTGGTTGGTTGGTGGATTGGTTGGTTGGTTGGTGGATTGGTTGGTTGGCTGGTTGCTTGGTTGGTTGGTTGGTTGGTTGGTTGATTGGTTGATTGGTTGGTTGGTTGGTTGGTTGGTTGGTTGGTTGGTTGGTTGGTTGGTTGGTTGGTTGATTGGTTGAATGGTTGGTTGGTTGGTTGGTTGGGTTGGTCGGTTGGTTGGTTGGTTGTTTGATTGGTTGGTTGGTTGGTTGGTTGGTTGGTTGGTTGGTTGGTTGGTTGGTTGATTGGTTGGTTGGTTGATTGGTTGGTTGGTTGGTTGGTTGGTTGGTTGGTTGGTTGGTTGATTGGTTTGTTGGCTGTTTGGTTGGTTGGTTGGTTGGTCGGTTGGTTGGTTGATTGGTTGGTTGGTTGGTTCGTTGATTGGTTTGTTGGTTGGTTGGTTTAGTTGGTTGGTTGGTTGGTTGGTTGGTTGATGATGAACAGATCCGACGTTATACTTTGACGTATTATTGTGATTGGACGTTGAACGTTGGCGCCACCATCAGCTCGGTGTCAGGTGTTGACTGGCTGTGCCGTGTGCAGGTTTCTCCATCGAGGGCCCCTCCCAGGCCAAGATCGAGTGTGACGATAAAGGCGACGGGTCATGTGACGTCCGGTACTGGCCGACGGAACCGGGGGACTACGCCGTCCACGTCATCTGTGACGACGAGGACATCAAGGACAGTCCCTTCATGGCCCACATCCTCCCCGCCGCCAACGACGTCTTCCCAGAGAAGGTAGGACGCCACCACCTGACTGAGGCTGTGATTGACAGCTGTTATGTTATGTTATGTTATGTTATGTTTATTTATTTGATATGGACATCACAAATACATTAAGACTGTTCCAGTGGACAGACCAGATGCTTTGCTTGGGTGTGTTGTTTAGCACATGTGCTAATTTTCAACACCAGTCCATAGGCGGCAATTCAAAAAGCACAGAACATATCATCAACAGTATGAGATTAAACCAAGTGCATGACACTACATCATGACAGTAGCATACTAAAAAATACAGAGCACAAGATCAACGAGAGGAGATTGAGCAAACAGAAATCATGATCCTAACAGTTTTTACTGTTACGATCATGATTTCTATTAGTAACAATGAAAAAGTCCATATTTATACATGTGAGCATTGTTGTTTTGCTTTTAATCCTCTATTAAACGAGTTTGTATCAGTCTCCGGTTTCAGGTGAGTGGGTAAAGTGTTCCATAGGTTAATTAACCCCTTTTGTTGAGAAGGCAGACTGTCCAAATGATGTTGGGAACAATGCAGTCGCCATTGTAGGAGGCTCGTGTGTTTACTCGGCTTGAGCTACAGCGTCTTTTTATCAGTGCAGAAAACAGGGTGATACACAGTTATGAAGACATTTAAAAACCAGTCTGATATTACAGTAAATTATAAAGTTTTCAAATGCAAGAAGGTTGTGTTTTCTCAGGATGCCGCAGTGGTGCCATCTCATTGGTTTTTGATCCATAATTTGTATTGCTTGCTTACATATTGCTATTATGGGGTTCAAAGTGACTTGAGAGGCTTGACGTGCTGAGCTGAATGTCCCCCCCCCCCCCCTCAGGTGAAGTGTTACGGTCCCGGTCTGGAGCCTCTGGGCTGCATCGTCAACAAACCTGCAGACTTCACCATCGACACCCACGGCGCCGGCAGAGGAGAGCTGAAGCTCTACGCCCAGGTGAGGGATCCTCCCCTATCAGGTGACAGCTTGTCTCCGTGACGACAGCGGTTGACTGACTGACTGTGTGTGTTTGTGTCTCCAGGACGCAGAAGGTTTCCCCATCGACATCCAGATCACAGACAACGGAGACAGCACCTACTTCTGTCTCTACGTCCCCACCAAGCCCATCAAACACACCATCATCATCACCTGGGGCGAAGTCAACGTCCCCAACAGCCCCTTCAGGGTAAAACCACAACACAACGCAACGCAACGCAACGCAACGCAACGCAACGCAACAAAGAATACATGAATAGTCAGGAAGAATTCAACAAAAGAAGAATATAAACTAGAAACAGATAGCATTTCCTGAAGGAAATGCATGTAGCCTAAATGCTGAAGCAGCTGAAGAAGGAAGCAAAAAGACAGAAGAATGGGGTAGAAAGAAAGAAAGAAAGAAAGAAAGAAAGAAAGAAAGAATTAAGTAAAAAGATGAGAAAGAAAGGACAATAGAAAGAGAAACAGGAGAGGGGTAGAAAGAAAGAAAAAATGAAGTAAAAAGACGGAAGAATGGGGTAGAAAGAAAGAAAGGAGTAAAAAGACAGAGAAAGGGGGTAGAAGGACAGAAAGAAAGAAAGAAAGAAAGAAAGAAAGAAAGAATGAAGTAAAAAGACGAGAAAGAAAGGACAATAGAAAGAGAAACAGAGAGAGGGGTAGATAGAAAGAAAAAAGGAAGTAAAAGACAGAAGAATGGGGGTAGAAAGAAAGAAAGAAAGAAAGAAAGAAAGAAAGGAGTAAAAAGACAGAGAAACAGGGTAGATGGAAAGAAAGAAAGAAAGAAAGAAAGAAAGAAAGAAAGAAAGAAAGAAAGAAAGAAAGAAAGAATGAAGTAAAAAGACGAGAAAGAAAGAACAATAGAAAGAGAAACAGAGAGAGGGGTAGAAAGAAAGAAAAAAGGAAGTAAAAAGACAGAAGAATGGGGGTAGAAAGAAAGAAAGAAAGAAAGAAAGAAAGAAAGAAAGAAAGAAAGAAAGAAAGAAAGAAAGAAAAAGACAGAGAAACAGGGTAGATGGAAAGAAATAAAGAAAGAGAGAAAGAAAGACACAGAGATAGTGTTTACCTGTGTGTTCACCTGTGTGTTTACCTGTGTTCACCTGTGTGTCTACCTGTGTGTGGGCCAGGTGGCCATCGGGGAAGGCAGCCACCCAGAGAACGTGAAGGTTTACGGTCCCGGTGTGGAGAAGACGGGGCTGAAGGCCAACGAGCCCACGTACTTCACCGTGGACTGCAGCGACGCCGGCCAAGGTCAGAGGTCACCTTCAAGTCAGCTGATGCACTGCAAAAACTCAAAATCTTATCAAGAATATTTGTCTCATTTCTAGTCAAAACAAATCTAATTCTACTTAAAATAAGACTCATCACATTAAAAAGCAGCTTGTTTTTAGACACTTTTTACTTCTTTCAAGCAGATTTTCACTTGAAATAAGTAGAAAAATCTGATAGTGGAGCAAGTTTTTCTTTCTTATTACAAACACAAAAAACTTGCTTCACTGGCAGATTTTTCTACTTATTTCAAGTGAAAATTAGTTTGAAACAAATGAAAATGATCTAAAAACAAGTTCATTTTTAGGTGATGAGTCTTATTTTAAGTGGAAAGAGATTAGTTTTGACAAGAAATGAGACAAAGATTTAGAGTTTTTGCAGTGTGTGATGGGATGTTGGTCGCCTTGGAGACCGGTGATTGATCAATGTTTTTACCTGCAGGCGACGTCAGCATCGGGATCAAGTGCGCTCCGGGCGTGGTCGGACCCGCCGAGGCCGACATCGACTTCGACATCATCAAGAACGACAACGACACGTTCACGGTGAAGTACACGCCGCCCGGCCCGGGGCAGTACACCATCATGGTGCTGTTTGCTGACCAGGTGAGTCACAGGTCAACACCGACCAATGAGGACAAAAAAAACAAAAACTCAAACTCTTTCCAAGAATATTTGTCTTAATTCTTGTCAAAATGTCTCAATTTTAGTCAAAACTAATCTATGTCCACATAAAATAAGACTCATCACCTAAAAATTAACTTGTTTTGAGATAATTTTCATTTGTTTCAAACAAATTTTCACTTGAAATAAGTAAAATTGTGGAAAAAAACACGCACATCAGGTAGGCCCAGTTGGGATGGGTGCTGGATAAAGGAAGGAATACTAGAAACAAAGAAAAAATGAAGAAAAAATCCGCACACCATATGAGCTCCCTTTCAAGGATTTAATAGCGTAGTGACGCTTTTTGAAAAAGAGCATTGTGCTCAAAACGTCACCACTTGAAATAAGTGGAAAAATCTGCCAGTGAAAGTAAGTTTTTTGTGCTTGTAACAAGAAAGAAAAACTTGCTCCACTGTCAGATTTTTCTACTTATTTCAAGTGGAAAATTTACTTGAAAAAAGTAAAAAGTGTCTAAAAACAAGCTGCTTTTTAATGTGATGAGTCTTATTTTAAGTAGAATTAGATTTATTTTGACTAGAAATAAGACAAATATTCTCGGTAGGATTTTGAGTTTTTGCAGTGCAGGCTCAGGTGAGACGAGGGAGTCGACAAACCTCTCACCACTTGTCACGTTACAACAGGAAATTCCCATCAGCCCCTTCAGAATAAAAGTGGATCCTTCACATGATGCAGCTAAAGTCCGAGCAGAGGGACCTGGACTCAGCAGGACAGGTGAGACCCACACAGAGTCACTTCCTGTCTGTGCTTCGTTTTCATTTATTTGTTTATTTGTAACGGGACTCTGCGTATTCATGAACATTCATAATGTAAATACACCAGATTTAGCTCTCGGCTAATTTCCATCCGTAGTCCCGCCGTTCACACAACAACAACAATTATACAAGGACGAAAAAAAAGAACAACGTACAGCATGGTACAAATACCATATCACAAAACCACAATACCATATCACAATATCACAATATATACAATAATATACCGTAGCTTCGGTAGGAAAGGGCAAGGAGTAGTAATAAAATGAAGTGCGTGTAATCGACAAAGGTGTCGTATAGCGCTGTTAAGATTCATTAAAGTGCATCTGTAATAAAGTGCTGGTTTTTAAAGTGCCTGGAGTAAAGTGCCTACTATTTTTCGTACTCTAAGAAAAAAAGAAAAAAAAACTACCCTTAATGTTGGCAGACCTGGTTCAGACCTGGTTATCAGTTTTCAGCTGTTTTTTAAATGCTACATATGTTGAGTTTTCCCTTATGGCCAGCGGTAGCGTATTCCATGCTGAGCAGCCATAGACTGATAAAACCTTCTGTGTAAATGCTGTTCTCCTAAACTGAACCTCACAGCTCCCCCTGGTGGCTGCTCTTGTTATTGTCGCTGAGTGCTGATTGGTTCCTGTGTGCTCACCTGTGCAGGTGTGGAGGTGGGAAAACCCACTCACTTCACCATCTACACCAAAGGAGCGGGTAAGGCCAAACCCGAGGTCCACTTCAGCGGCGCCACCAAAGCCGACGCCGTCAGAGACTTCGAGATCATCGACAACCACGACTACTCCTACACCGTCCGCTACACGGCCGTGCAGCAGGTAGGCCACGCCGCCGGATGGGAACCGTTAACATACGAACCGATACGATACCGATGCTCGGTTCCTGGGAACTGGTACTGGTTTACAGCAACACATCGGTCTGGAAAAATGTAAACGTTCCCTTTATCCACCACTTTCCGGAGAATGACGCTGGGTGTCGCCATGACACGCCATTCCACCGTTAATGTTACTGTATTGTTGATAGCACAGACTGGTTGATAGACATTGGCCGTGGTGACTTTATTTATAATCATCACATAATTTTGATGAGAACAATACGGACGAGGTTTTAGCTTTATGTTTCAATACTTTATTGCCATGTCAACAACATTGTTGATTGGAATTTGTTTCAGTGGGCTTCACACACTGACATAAAAACACAACATACACCCAATACAGTAAATGATAAAAACAGAGTAAAGTGCACAAGTAATAAATAAATAATCAGTAAATCAATAGATAAATATAAATATGGCACATTAAAACAATACCCTGTCCCTCTAAATGGACTATGGTCTTTAAAATAATATTTCTGAGGTGTTGAGGAGTCTGACAGTTTGTGGGTATGTGCTGTTCTGGAGTCGGGTTGTTCTGGATTTTATGCTCCTCAGTCTTTTTTGTGAGGGCAGGAAGTTAAAAAGGCAGTTAGCTGGGTGGGAGGGGTCTTTTAAAATCTTAACGCCTTTCTTCTGCAGTCTGGCCTCATAGATCTCAGATGTGGATGGAACCTCACATCCAATGATTTTAGATGCAGTGCGTACCACCACCTTGTTTAGCTGCCTCTTTTCCTCCGCAGACACATTCCCAAACTGTCACATTTTCACGTCACCATATCACCGTTGTGACTACTCTGATGTTTATGAAGTCTATAAAACGAATTGTTGAACAAACATTTTAGATTAGCTGGGCTAACCATTAGCTGTTAGCCATTAGCAGTGTCAATAAACAATAACTCAATAAACTTCCCATGAAAAAAATATTTTTTTCCAGCGGATATCCTAGTTCCAACATGACTGAGCTAACTGGAGTAGTTTCATGTCGTGTCCCACAACGGGAGGGTTTTAACAGCTGACGTCCTGGTGTTAGCTTTGCTGCTGCTATTAGCTGTCAGCAGCAAAGCTAACAACTACGATAACCATGACTAGTTGCAGAGGCGTGCACACAGAAATAGTAATGTTTCTTCAATAATTCGTTTTATAGACTTAACAAACATCAGATTTAGTCAAAACGGTTTTGGCAGCCCGGAGCCCCCACATTTGGTACCTACACCGGTGGCTAACGCTACCAGTTAGCCGCTCGCTAGAATGCTACTAAAACCCACTTCCATTGTGGTGTGACGCACTCTGGAAGGTGCAGACTTTTATGAGAAGTGGTACCGGAGAATATTGACTTGACGAGAGGAGACTTGGTCCTCGGTTAGATGAGCTCTCTTTCTGTGACGAGGTCTTAACTGAACGCTACCGCTGTGATGAGGTCCGGTACCGTTACAATATTCTCCGGTACCGATTCACAATACGTCATTTCATTTTTAAATGACGGGCAGCTGTTCTTCAGTCACTGTGTCCCCGCTCACTGACGCTGTCCCCGTTTGACATGAATTGATACTCGGTACTTCTGTGGGAATTCGGTCGGTACCAATAAAAGTCCTGAATGTGTGTGAACCTGAGGTAACAGTGGGCGTGTCTCTTCTCTTCTCAGGGCAACATGTCCATCACTGTCTGTCACGGAGGAGACCCCATCCCCAAGAGCCCCTTCAACATCAGCGTGGCCCCGCCCCTCGACCTCAGCAAGGTCAAAGTTCAGGGGCTGAACAACAGTAAGTAAACACAAAGATACTTTACTACCAAACACGGTTTAGAAACCAAGACGTCAGCTTCCTGTATACATGTCACGAGGGCTACTCCACGGGCCCGCCCCCTTTAGGAGACCAGCAGACCGTGACTCCGCCCCCTTTAGGAGACCAGCAGACCGTGACTCTGCCCCCTTTAGGAGACCGGCAGACCGTGACTCCGCCCCCTTTAAGAGACCAACAGACCGTGACTCCGCCCCCTTTAGGAGACCGGCAGACCGTGACTCCGCCCCCTTTAGGAGACCGGCAGACCGTGGCTCCGCCCCCTTTAGGAGACCGGCAGACCGTGACTCCGCCCCCTTTAGGAGACCAGCAGACCGTGACTCCGCCCCCTTTAGGAGACCAGCAGGCTGTGACTCCGCCCCCTTTAGGAGACCAGCAGCAGCAGCAGGTCTTGAGTCTGTTGACTCCAATAGGAGAAGTGAACATGAACTCAGATTATGGTCGATTCTTTCGCTCCAGAGTCACTGAAGTAAATATTGGACACATTTTACACAAGACACATCTCTTCTGAATGTTTTGACACCAATTTTTACTTCAGTGACTCTGGAGCGAAAGTATCGACCACAATCTGAGCTCACGTTCACTTCTCCCATTGGAGTCAATAGTCGCAAGACCTGCTGCTGCTGCTGGTCTCCTAAAGGGGGCGGAGTCATGGAGAAACCCACGTGACATAGATTAATTTAATTTAATTCAGTTTATTTGATAGGGACAATGCAGGTTAACATAGTGACACTTCCACCCACAAACAAGTCGATGTGACTGATGTTCTGCATACAGAGATTATAGCTAAAGCTAGTTTCCAACTCCTGTCCCTACTAGGCTTTTAGTAGAAAAAAGAAGGTAAGAAGAAAGACATCAAAATTACATAACAACACTATAAGATGTACAATACATCTAAAATCATACCAAGTCATGACACATTAAAAATGCAAACAGTTCTGATTTTGTTTCAGCCAGATTTTAACCTTTGTATTAAAAATTCCAATGTCTCGGGTTAGTTTTATTTCGGTCGGTAGTGAATTCCACATCTGGGAACCCTTTATAGAGAAGGCTGATTGCCCAAAGGAGGTCTTCTTACGGCGTGAGATTTTACAGTTGCCACTTGCCGTAGCCCTGGTGATCCTATCACTATTTTGTCTTCTAAAACGACTGCACAGCACATCTCACATCTCACACAGGAAGCTGACTCGTAGTGGAGCGTCTTGGTTGCTAAACCATCTTTGGTAAACTGTATCCTAACAGCCCCCCCCCCCTCCACCCGTGTGTCTGTGTGGACAGAGGTGGACGTGGGGAAGGACCAGGAGTTCAGCGTCAGCACCCGCGGCGCCGGCGGACAGGGCAAACTGGACGTCAAGATCACCTCCCCCTCGCGTCGACCAATCCCCTGCAAGCTGGAGTCGGGAACAGCCAATGAGCTGCACACGGTGAAGTACATCCCCCCGGAGGAGGGGCCGTACCGGGTGGACGTCAGCTACGACGGGAACCCCGTCCCAGGAAGTCCCTTCACCGTGGAGGGGGTCATGCCCCCCGACCCCTCAAAGGTGAGTCACAGTGTCCAGGCGTGTACGTTTAAATTAGGCATACATTTTTGAAAGATTATAGAGAAATTTCTGGAAAAAAGTGGTACAATTTCTCCCAAAAAAGTTGAAACATTTCTAGAAAAAAGTGGTAAGATTAAAAAAAAAAAAAAAAAAGTTGAAAAATGTTTAGAAAAAAAATGGTAACATTTCAACAACAAAAAAAAAGTAAAAATGTTTTTAAAAAATTGAGAAAAAATTGGTAACATTTCTCAAAAGAATTCTAGAAAAAGCGAAAAAGTGGTAAGATTTTGCAAAAAATTGTAGAAAATTTCCCTAAAAAAAAAGGGGCAAACAATATTACAAAAAGGGGTAAACTTTCATGGAAAATAATAACAAGTAAAAAAGAAAAATTGAGAAGAAACTGGTAAAATTTCTCCAAAAAAATCGAGGAAAAGTGGTAAAATATATATATATATATAGTATATTATATATATTATAATATATTTGGAGCTAACCAACTGCTGATCGGCGGGCGCTAACCCTGGGCGGAGGGATACGTGAGTTGGTTAGGTCCAAATAAAAACTGTGTTTTTCCTGCACTTTGAGGGGCTTGAAAAAATTATATTATGGAACTGTGTTTTTTTATAAATAGGCCGTTTCTTTGGGTCCATTCACAACACTGTATGTTGTAAATCTCTGGGCAGGGCTATTATGGGCTGGCGTTGCTAACGGGAGGAGTGCAGAGAGTCTTCTACTGCAATTAAAGTACTTAGGGGCTATTTGGAGATCATACAACCCCACTTAAAAAAAAGGCTATTATCCCTTTAAAGGGATATTCTTCTGTAAGTTTAACCCATGATCAGACCCAGTAAACCCAGTAGTCGTGTGTTAAACTTCCAGAGAAATACCCCTTTAACCCTAACCCTCCCTGTTCCTCCAGGTGCGCGCCTACGGCCCCGGCCTGCAGGGGGGGGTTGTGGGTAAACCGGCGCCCTTCGCCATCGACACCAAGGGGGCGGGGACGGGCGGTCTGGGGCTGACGGTGGAGGGGCCGTGCGAGGCCAAGATCGAGTGTCAGGACAACGGCGACGGGTCGTGCTCCGTGTCCTACCTGCCCACCGAGCCCGGAGAGTACGCCATCAACATCCTGTTCGCCGAGCAGCACATCCCCGGGTCGCCCTTCAAGGCCGCCGTGCAGTCCGTGTTCGACCCCTCCAAGGTTGGTTTGTCTGTTTGTTTGTTTTCCAGGGTTTCCGCGGGTCATTAAAAAGCATTTATTTTATTTATTTATTTTTTTTATTTAGCACAAACAGATATCATATTAAAAAAAACAACAACATGAACAATCAACATTAGTGGGATGTGCAAAGGGGAGCTATGAAACCCAGGAGGGCTTCTATGAAAACCTCTCCCAACATATTCAAAGATCAAATTTTTTACGGTTTAAAAACAATAACATAGGAAAATAATTGAACAATAATGAAAAATAAGTAGAAAAGTAAGAGATTACAGTACAGTAAAATATAAGGAAATAAGGAAAAAAAAAAAAACGGACATAAATGAATAATACAAAACAAAAATAATGATTAAGTTCATAAGGAAAGAGTAAGGAGTAAGAGAGAAAGAAAGAGAGAGACAAAAGAAAAACATGACAATAATTGTCTTATGTTGAAAAAGCATTAAAAGTCATTAAATACATGTTGCTAAACTAAATCCCTTGAATGGCATTAAAAAGCATTAAATTCAATTCCCAGAGGTATTAAAAAACTGGACCAAGGTTGGCAAATTTGCTCATCCCACAAGCCACTGGGGCGGGTAAATAAAAAGGGGGGGCTGGTGATTAAGAAAGGCAGATAAGCTATTTTATTTTTGACCAAATATTCTTGTTGTTGACTTGGAAAATCCTCTGGATAAGTACTTAAGCACAGTACTCAAGTAAATTTACTCTGTTACTGTCCACCACTGTATATAATGAAAAAATGATGGGAGAATTCTTCTTTTTCTAAGGTGACGGTCAGCGGGCCCGGTCTGGAGCGGGCCAAGGTCAACGAGGCGGGGGCCTTCACGGTGGACTGCTCCAAGGCCGGCGAGGCCGAGCTCACCATCGAGCTGATCTCCGACTCGGGGGCGAAGGCCGAGGTCCACGTGCAGAACAACAGCGACGGGACCTACGCCATCACCTACATCCCCCAGTTCCACGGCATGTACACCATCACCATCAAGTACGGGGGCCACGCCGTGCCCAAGTTCCCCGCGCGGCTGCAGGTGGAGCCGGCCGTGGACACCAGCGGCGTGAAGGTCTACGGACCCGGAGTGGAGCCCCGAGGTGAGGACCAGAGCTCACAGCTTCTGTTCACAGCTGATCCACAGATCTATAAAACCTGGGGGTGAAACGATTCATTTAACAACGATTCATTTAACAACGATTCATTTAACAACGATTCATTTTAACGATTCATTTAACAACGATTCATTTTAACGATTCATTTAACAATGATTCATTTAACAACGATTCATTTAACAACGATTCATTTAACAACGATTCATTTTAACGATTCATTTAACAACGATTCATTTAACAACGATTCATTTTAACGATTCATTTAACAATGATTCATTAAACAACGATTCATTTTAACGATTCATTTAACAACGATTCATTAAACAACGATTCATTTTAACGATTCATTTTAATGATTCATTTTAAAGTCCCAGTATGTAACTCATTTGGCTTTTTATTATCAAAAATCAAATATGTCTTTCATAAATACGTATTACACTGAAGTTCAATTCAATTCAATTCATTTCAATTCAATTCAATTCAATTCAATTCAATTCAATTCAATTCAATTCAATATACTTTAATTGTCCCCGTAGGGAAATTGTGGAATCACACCCGCATACAAATGAAAGCTTTCTGGTACCTAACTGTGCGTTCACACCAAAAGCTTCCAACGCGTCAAAACGCCGGAAGTCAATTCATTTTCAATGAGAGCCGGTGACACTGAGCGTCCAAAGCGTCAACTGGCATCACCGCGCTCCCAAAGTGTCCAAAGTGAGAAGTTGAGCCTTGGTTAACTTTAGGGTAATTAGCTATGACGCGGTTTGTGGTTTCTGATACAATTAAAGGACGATCTTGGTTCATTTAGAACTGGGGTGCTCATTATTTCGATCGTGATCGACTTGTACTGTAGATTGCAAAAGTCGTGCTTGTAGATTGCGTGACATTCAATCGTTTTAGTTTTTGTTTACTACATCATCCATCATCCCGAATAGGCTTGTGCCGATCGGTGATTGAAAGGACGATCGTTTTCTTGTTGATGTTATAAAACACGTGTAGACTACAGACACGCTGCTCCAGCTGCTGCTGCTCAGACGGCGGTTACATCTTCACATTTTGAACAGGTGTCAGTGCAGCCAAATACCAGACTAAGCAGATGTCTGTCTAGGTTTGTCATATATATATATATGTGTGTGTGTATATATATAGTATATATAAAAATATAAAACCCAGCTACAGCATGATCATCATTTTGACCTGGTCATTTTAAAAGTAGCTCGCAAGCTGAAAAGGTTTGGGCACCCTGATTTAGAACGATCCGATCTGATTCAGTGACTTGAAATCAATTCAACCAGTGTGACCTGGATACTGGACAGAGCAGGTGAAGTTTCCTAGATCCTGTTGTTTCTTCTAAGGGAATCAGGTTTGAATTCATTATGGATATAAACAAGTAAACTACAATTAATGGCAAAATCATCAACCTTTTATTTGAGTGAAGTGCAACCAACACTGCAGGTTGAATTAACGATGTTGCCGTGGTATTTTACTCGGCTTTTACCTATCCTACAAACAGCGAGCGACTTATTTAGAACTCCGTCTTTGCCAAAACCAAAGCGTTTGAAAATCTCTGGCTCGCTAGCTTCTCCTCACAGACAGGCAGACTGAATCGAGCAACGTTTAACGTGTCTTTATCATTAAAGGGATAGTTCAACATTTTGGCAAATTGGCTCATTGCCATAATTGCTATAGTCATAGCAGTAGGTTCATTACCTTTAATTGTAGGTGTAAGCTATTTTTAGTACGGCGGAGCGCAGCAGCTGGCTGCTCAGAGCTACGCTATGGAGGCTAACGGAATTTCTTGGTTTCCCTCATTAAACTCATCAAATTCAACATCCCAAAACTCCACAGCGCTTTTGTAGACAAGTTGTGACCTGCACATTCACCACGCTATGAGATAATGACGGAACGATACGAAACGGAGCCGTTTTCGAGGTAAATTCATACAAAACCGCTGATGCGCGTTGCGTTCAGGGACAGTTTTTCAGCAAGCAGTCTCCGTATTTACCCTGTATTTACCTCGAAAACGGCTCCGTTTCGCATCGTTCCGTCATTATCTCATAGCGTGGTGGTTGTGCAGGTCACAACTTGTCTACAAAAGCGCTGTGGAGTTTTGGGATGTTGAATTTGATGAGTTTAATGAGGGAAACCAAGAAATTCCGTTAGCCTCCATAGCGTAGCTCTGAGCAGCCTGCCGCTTCGCTCCGCCGTACTGAAAATAGCTTACACCTACAATTAAAGGTAATGAACCTACTGCTATGACTATAGCGATTATGGCAATGGGCCAATTTGCCAAAATGTTGAACTATCCCTTTAAAAGTGCTAAAACAAACACATCTATATAAAGTTTGCTGTGCTCAAACTCAATGTGCAGTTTCCTAATATCGACACAATCGATTGTTGATACATGTGGCCCTGAAGGCCGACTCACCGAGCACAGACCCATGTAGTTGGATCGTAGGAATATGAATCAGTGCATCGATGTCGTATGATCCAGTTGATCCAGATCTAGGTTTTACTCTGAGTCTGGTTATTTAAAGTCTGAATCTGAATCTGAATCTGAATCTGAATCTGAATATGTGATTGTCTGAATATAAACTCTGAATATAAGCTCAGCTGTGATGTGTGTGATGTTGTGTAATGACTCCGTGACGCCTCGGAGCTCCGTCGGCTTCTGACTCCAGACTGTTTAACGAGGACGGGACCCGGTCCAGTCTGGTCCGGTCTGGAGTCTGTGGTGCGTTCATGGTCCTCCGGGGAGTCAGTAAACTCAGCAGGACGCTGCAGTTAAAGTCAGAGACACGTTTCTCCTCAGTTTCCTTCTGTTCGTCACCAGACCTACCTTTTTAGCCTCACTTTTAACTGATTTTTACTATTTTTTATTATTCTAAAACATTATTTTATTGTATTTTATTTTATTTTATTATTTATTTATTTACTATTATTATCTTTTTTTATTCCATTTTAATTCATCCATTTTTGCTTTCTATTTTATCCTACTACACCTGTCTATTTTACTTCATTTTATCTAGTGTCTTTCTCCTCTTCTCATTTTTATTTATTTTACTTCATTTATCTAGTGTTTTCCCCACGGCAAATGATTGAGTGTAAGATAGCGTTTCCCCGATAAAATCCAATGTTCTAAAACTATAGTGTGAATGTGTATGTGTTTGCGAATGTATGTGTTCCCTATATTGCTTGTTTTTATCATGTGAAGCACTTTGAGCTGCCATGCACTGCAAAAATTCAAAATCTTTCCAAGAATATTTATCTTATTTCTTGTCAAAATGTCTCATTTCTAGTCAAAACTAATCTCTCTCCACTTAAAATAAGACTCATCACCTAAAAATTAACTTGTTTTTAGATCATTTTCACTTGTTTCAAACTAATTTTCACTTGAAATAAGTAGAAAAATCTGCCAGTGAAAGCAAATTTTTTTTGTGCTTGTAATAAGAAAGAAAAACTTGCTCCACTATCAGATTTTTCTACTTATTTCAAGTGAAAATCAGCTTGAAAGAAGTAAAAAGTGTCTAAAAACAAGCTGCTTTTAATGTGATGAGTCTGATTTTAAGCAGAACTAGAAAAAGCATTTCCAAGAATGGAAATGGTGTGACTGCTGACAGCAACTGAACGCTGTTGCAGAATTAGCAAATAGTGCAAGCTGTGATCACCATACAAATGTTTGACCAAGGTCAGAATCGAACCCACATCCTCATGGTCATTAGACTTCCACTCTGCCTCTAGGCCACAGTGCACACACAGTTGCAGAGATTGTTGTCTGTTAATGATCTGCACACTGTCAACATCAAGAAAGCTTGAGAGTCAAGCTTGAATGACTTAGAATGAAAATGTCTGTGAATTTCAGGCTGAGCACTAACCATATGGCCACAGAGAACCTGAGTTACAATGAGCTTTATACTATGAGGAATCAAAGACTGTCCAATGACAGCTGAATAATTGGAATCAAAAGTCAAGCAATGAAGTGAAAAGACTGAGGCAGGAATCGAACCCATGACCATATGATCACTAAACCTTTACTCTGCCACTCGGCTACAGAGAGCACACTGCTTTCAAAACTGTTGTCATTGATTGTAATGTGATGATGTGCTGCAAACTGGTATGAGTAATCAAGGAGATAACAAACACCTGTAACCAATTGAAGGCGGGGGAGGAGAGCAGAATTCAACATAACATAACAAGAGGTCTTCCCTTGGATTCGAACCAGTGACCTTAGGGTTGGCAAGCATCCACCCTAACCCCTACACTATAGTGGAGTTGTGAAGAAGAGAGGTTGAGACTTTGATGAATGTGAGATTTTTTGTGAAAAAGTTAAATATTTGAAAAAGTATAAATAGTTAAAAAGAGAAAAGTAATGCCGATAAAGTTCAAAAAAAGCTGCACGTTTTGATATATGAATTGTTGAAATAGCACAAAGTATGAAGGACTAGAAGAAGACCGTAAAAAGGCGGAAGAAAATGGCCAAACAGAAGAACAATAGTGTGACTGCTTCAGCAGTCACACTAATGAGATTTGCTTTGACTAAGACAAATATTCTTGGTAAGATATTTGAGTTTTTGCAGTAGTTAGACCAGTAAGTACACTGCAAAAACTCAAAATCTTACCAAGAATATTTGTCTCATTTCTAGTCAAAACAAATCTCATTCTAATTAAAATCAGACTCATCACATTAAAAAGCAGCTTGTTTTTAGACACTTTTTACTTCTTTCAAGCAGATTTTCACTTGAAATAAGTAGAAATATCTGATAGTGGAGCAAGTTTTTCTTTCTTTCTTTCACTGGCAGATTTTTCTACTTATTTCAAGTGAAAATTAGTTTGAAACAAGTGAAAATGATCTAAAAACAAGTTCATTTTTAGGTGATGAGTCTTATTTTAAGTGGAAAGAGATTAGTTTTGACTAGAAATAAGACATATTCTTGGTAAGATATTTGAATTTTTGTAGTGTGGGCATGAAAAGTGCTGTACAAATAAAGCCTGATTGATTGATTGATTGATTGATTGATTGATTGATTGATTGATTGATTGATTGATTGATTGATTGATTGATTGATTGATTGATTGATCATAAAGACAGTATTGATCAGTCGTGTGTGTCTCCACTTCCTGTCCCCATGCAGGCGTCCTGAGGGAGGTGACGACCCACTTCACCGTGGACGCCCGCGCCCACTTCAAGAGCGGCGGCGGCCACGTGAAGACCTGCGTGTCCAACCCGTCCGGCGCCAACACGGACGCTTACATCACCGACAAGGGGGACGGGACGTACCGCGCCGAGTACACGCCGTACGAGGACGGTGAGGGGGCAACACACACACACACACACACACACACACACACACACACACACACACACACACACACACACACACACACACACACACACACACACACACACACACGGTGGAAATAAAAACCAGCCTGTGGCTTTAATTAAGCTCCTGTTTCCAGCCGTCGTCGCCGCGGTAACGAGCTGCAGTGCTATAAACGAGCTGTTTCGTGGCTCCGACACCTTAAACACACAAACACAGTTAACGAGCTCATCGTCGTTCCAGAACCTGAAGGAACTAAAGGTCTAAAGGTGCACTGCAAAAACTCTAAATCTTACCAAGAATATTTGTCTTATTATTTCTAGTCAAAACAAATCTCATTCTACTTAAAATAAGACTCATCACATTAAAAAGCAGCTTGTTTTTAGACACTTTTTACTTCTTTCAAGCAGATTTTCACTTGAAATAAGTAGAAAAATCTGATAGTGGCAGCTTTTTCTACTTATTTCAAGTGAAAATGATCTAAAAACAAGTTGATTTTTAGGTAATGAGTCTTATTTTAAGTGGAAAGAGATTAGTTTTGACTAGAAATGAGACATTTTGACAAGAAATAAGACAAATATTCTTGGAAAGATGTTGAGTTTTTGCAGTGTGGAGACTAAACACACACACACACACATGGAGTTCTGTCTTTGTAAAGACATAATGAGCCCCCACCCCCCCCCCCCACTGTGGTGTATTAATAGCTGCAGCAGATGGTTTTCCACTGATAGTAACGTGTGACATGTGGGAGCCCCACTGCATTGTGGGACAGAAATACTCAGACTGGTATTTCAGTGGAGGGGGGGGGTTGTCGACTTCGTCTGGGAAACATGTGGACTGGTAGAGGTTTCTGGTTCAAGGCGGCCAATCAGATTCAGAAAGTTTTATCCATTTTTTATTGGATTTTTTCAATTTTCCGAAAATTGAGACATGGCAAAAATTATGATTATATATAATTATAATAATTGTACAACAGACAAAAAAAGAGAAGAAAATAGATTAATCGAAAAGCAAAGAAGACAAGACCAGACAACTATTATTAAACTACCGATAGAGATATTGTTAAAGGGATAGTTCACCCAAATTCAAATTTCCCTCATGATCTCCTCCCCCTCATGTGGACTAAGGGCTGGGAGAAGTTTCAGAGTCCTCCGTGGCTTCTCTGAGTTACAGGGGGTCTCGGCGTAGCAGTGCATGTCCATATGACGGTTGCAAATGGATACCAACTGTCTTCGTAACAAAAAGACACACCAAAAAACATCCAGATACCTCCATGCTGCTCGTATGTAATGTCCGTCTTGTATTGAAGCCCCGACATGAGAAATTGTTCCGAAAAAATTAAAGAAGTCTATTTTTGAAGCTTGTTTGTAGCGGAAGCTCCTCTTCCTGGTTCGTCCAAATCTTGCACGATTTGCGCCGGCGATTACTGACGCCGGCGCAAATGGAGGTATCTGGATGTTTTTTGGTGTGTCTTTTTGGACGAAGAAAAGTGAGCTCCGTTCTCAACCGTCATATGGACATGCACTGCTACGCCGAGACCCCCTGTAACTCAGAGAAGCCACGGAGGACTCTGAAACTTCTCCCAGCCCTTAGTCCACATGAGGGGGAGGAGATGATGAGAATGAAATTTCAATTTTGGGTGAACTATCACTTTAACAATAATGGAAATAATGAATCAACACTGATCACACATAACTACTTCCACGTCCGTATGTAAACATTCTAAACAGGTTTTCAGGTCTTCAGATCCTTAAATGAATGAATGAATAAATAAATATAAGATAGATCAAAAAGTCTGACTATACCAAGGATCTGAAAAAAACAAGAAAAAATAATACAAATAGATAAATAAATAATAATAATAATAGATCTGGTCCGACCTCCTCTGAAACACCTGGTCCCTCTCTGGTTCCTCTCTGGTTGTGGTTCTGCAGGTCTGCACCTGATCGAGGTTCTGTTCGACGAGGTCTCCGTCCCCAAGAGTCCGTTCAGGGTCTCGGTGACCGAGGGCTGCGATCCGAGCCGGGTCCGGGCCTACGGGCCGGGTCTGGAGGAGGGACTGGTCAACAAGCCCAACCGCTTCACCGTGGAGACCAGGTGACATCACTGTGACATCACAGCTCTCTCACACACACACACACACACACACACACACACACACACACACCTGGATGTTTCCACCGGTCCAGTTCAGTCCAGTCCAGAGCTTTATTGTCCCTCAAAAGTCGTCTTGTGTCAACGTGATTAGAACGACCCTAAACGGAGTGAAAATAAACGACTTAGGAGAGCAGAGAAGAAAGAAGTGAAACCTGTCGTCTATTTAAATGGCCGACATTTGAGTTTAAATAATAAATGTAAAGTCGTGTCACAAGAGCAGTACAGTCCATCAGAACTAGGGATGGGCATTTTGAATGATTTTCTAACCAAGTATCCTAACCTTGTCGTAACCGGGGTAACCGAATACTGTAATAAAAAATAAAATGAGGTCATGTCTGATGGACAGAGAGCAGCCGGGGCATAAATGTTCTCTGTCCGTCAGACAGTCACATCACTGACACATCACACAGCGTCGTCAGACTAAATATCAGCTGGATAATAAGAGTAGAGATGGAGTTTAAGATGCTCATACTGGGCAGATGAGCATCTTTATGCCGCGGCTCCTCGGAGGAGAAAACTTTCTTTTCTATTTTTTTAAATCATTAACAGTGTTTATTTATTAGTCCACACTACATGTTGGTGCCTTCGCTCCTCTCGGCCTCGCATCGTCTCAGGAAATAACTGGGAAGGTTTCAGAGTGTTTGTAGACTGAAAGCAGCAGATTTTCTACCAGACTTGATGACACCTGTCGTTGCCGAGGGAACCACCACAGATTATTGTAAAAGGTTTGAAAGTCCGAGGCTCGATCCAAAAACGCTTTTACACAGCAGAAAATCACGTTGCTGCTTGATCCCAAACTGTTTAACACGACAAAAAGCCGAACCACGGCCTGATGATGTAGTTTGATCCGACACTAGACTGTTGCTCTAACGTGACGTTTTTTTAATCCTAGGTTAACCAGATAATAAATTCATAACCGAGCAGCAGATAACCTACTCGGGTACCCGGGTACTCGGGGAACCGTGCACATCCCTAATCAGAACATGGTCCTCTATCTCTCTGCAGGGGGGCCGGTACCGGGGGTCTGGGTCTGGCCATCGAGGGTCCGTCGGAGGCCAAGATGTCCTGTAAGGACAACAAGGACGGCAGCTGCAGCGTGGAGTACATCCCCTTCACGCCCGGGGAGTACGACGTCAACATCACCTTCGGGGGTCTCCCCATCCCAGGTAACGGTCCGCCTCAGCAGGACCAATCAGAACTGACCTCTGGCTAAGCCCCGCCCCCTCCACTCACTCACTGGGACAAACAGTCAACATTGGGTGGAGACATTTCACAGGAGGCAACTGATGATTTTTGGAGACAGAAAGATTAAATATCATGTTGAAGTCACCAAAACTTCACTTAGCTTTACTGCTATGGCTGTCGATAGCGACGGGCTAATTTCTGTTAGCCTGTCTATGGAGTTTTACATTATACGTTAGCATTAAGCTAGCAGACTCTATGCTTAGTTGTGATGCTGGCTAACATCTAAACATCTCTGACAATATGTTGCCTCAAATACGTTGTTGACTTAACTTAGAACAGATGTAGACATCCTTGTTAAGTTTATCCAGGTTTAGTTGGTGTTGTGGTCTACAGCATAACTTTATCCAGAGCAGACACTTCTCTTGGTTGAGATGTGGTTTGGGAAAAGGTAAAAAAATCCCCCCCGTGGCCTCTCAGGATACCTAGTGTCAGAGTTGCATGTACCCATGCACACCGTTTGACCATTTTAAACTTAAAGGGGACATATTCTGCTCATTCCTGCTTCTGTAATAAGCCGGGTTGACTATGGCAGTTTACAAAATGTTGAGGTAGTTGTCAAAACTTAAGGGGTGAGGAGGCACTCTGGATACGCAAATACACACTAAAGCAATGAAAAAGTGAGTTTTGCATAATATGTCCCCTTTAAAATGTCAAGATAAAACATATAAAAACCAATGAAAACTGACTAACTGCAATGCATTTCAATGGACGTGGAAGCAGAGAATGTCCCAGTGTATGGGCTAGCTATGAGCACTGTGATTGGCTCATCGTGTTTGGGGGCGTGGCTTAGCCAGAGGTCAACTGGACCCTCAGTCCAGGTCCAGAGTCCTAACTCCTAACGCTGTCTGTGCTGCAGGAAGTCCGTTCAGAGTCCCGGTCCGGGAGCTGGTGGACCCCAGTAAGGTGAGGTGTTCTGGTCCCGGACTGGGCAGCGGAGTCAGAGCTCAGGTCCCTCAGACCTTCACCGTGGACAGCAGCAAGGCCGGCGTGGCGCCGCTGGAGGTGCAGCTCTACGGGCCCTCAGGTAACACCACACAACCCCACACAACCCCCCAGAACCCCCCCACCACCAAAACCTCCAGGACTCTGCAGGTCCAGACAGAGAGCAGCACTTTCACCGTGTTCAAGGGAAAACTAAAAGCAGAGTTACAAGCAGACCAGACATGTGACCACCTGTAACCTGTATATAATAACAACCATTTGAGTTTTTATTTTTCAGTTAAAGGGACAACCAGGAGTTTTGTTAAAGCGAAGTGTTTCCACACTACATCTATGAGCCTCCGCACCGTGAAATTCTTTGACCGGTGCAAGACAGACTCATGTTTTCATTCATCAAGAATTAAAGTCAGAGGTTGGAAGACGATCACATACCGTCGTAGTTCCCACCATAAACGGAGATTCGGCGGCGTTATTCTCATGACTCGCCACGAAACCGAAAGTAAAGAAACGCTGGTCGGCTCGCCCAGCATTTCCACCACCACTAATAATAACAAAATAACCATAGAGACAAAACCATAGATTTATCTAAAATGGACCATTAACAAGTGGTAACGGAGATTCATCCACATTAGCATGAGACGGAGAAACTCCTCGTTGTCCCTTTAATTGTACACAATGTTTTTTTTGTGTACGTCATTTTTGGTTCTAGTAGTACTTACATAATTACAATTATGTATTACATTTTGTGCAACATCTACACACTTGTGCTTGTGCAACTGGTTGTAATGGTCATCGTGCAACACAACCTGGTACCTACGCACTGCTGCACTTTATCTGTCAGAAACTCTTATGGTCCCTCTACCAATGGAAGTGTTTGTCAAAATGTTATTTCGTTATAGTCGTCTTGTTGTCTTTTTGTTGTCTGCTTTATTATGTGGTCTATATTATTATGTGTATTGTCAGTGTACTGTTTTTTAATGCTATGGGACTCCGGATGGAAATGAGCATTGCTGCTATAATCCGGCACATTGACATGTTTTTATGTTCATTAATGTGCACTGTCCCGTCCAAACAAACAGATTTAAAGTGAAGTGAAGAGCGGACTGACAGGTTGTTGTGTGTCTCAGGTGTGGCCGAACCCGTCAGTGTCAGCGACAACGGAGACGGGACTCACACGGTGAACTACACGCCGGCCAACGACGGCCCGTACACCGTCTGCGTCAAGTACGCCGACCAGGAAGTCCCCCGCAGGTCAGTCCTCCAGACGCTTCTCAGACCATGTATTAGTTTATTTCATAGGGACAGTGCACCACTAATCAACAGAGTTAAAAGAAAAACTGTCAGTGGGCCAGAGTTAGAGCCAACAAGGCTAGTTTTCGTCCGTTGTCCCTGGCCAGATGTTAAAGGCAACCTAAAAGACAAAAAAGGGGCAACAATTAAGTACTTTCAAAACACAACTTACATAACAAACTACCTAGTAAAAGCCCATAATAACAAGTAAAACAGGTAAGAAGTCTGACATACAGCATGACAGAAGCTCATGGCATGCAGACATATCATGCAGACAGGGAGAAGAAGAGCGAGAGAAAGCAAGAGAGGAAAGTTCAGCTAGAAACACATGCAAGTAGCACACAGAGCTAAGACATTAGCACAAACAATACCAGACATTACAAGGCAGGACATAAAATGGCATTAGGCAAGAAAACAAAAGCTAACAAACAGGAACAAAACAAAACAAAAACAGGACATATAATTACAAGCTTTGAGAAACAGCACAAATAATGATTGATTAGTGATTGACATGATTAGTGATTACATGATTGATTATTGATTAACCACTGCCTTAACTAGTGTCTTTTAAAAGAATAGTGAGTGTTTGATTCTCTAATAGACCTGGTGTTGAGTTCCAGTCCTGCACTGCAAAAACTCAAAATCTTTCCAAGAATATTTGTCGTATTTCTTGTCAAAAAGTGTCATTTCTAGTCAAAACAAATCTCTTTTTACTTAAATTAAGATTCATCACCTAAAAATGAACTTGTTTTTAGATCATTTTCACTTGTTTCAAACTAATTTTCACTTGAAATAAGTAGAAAAATCTGCCAGTGAAAGCAAGTTTTTTGTGCTTTTAATAAGAAAGAAAAACCTGCTCCACTATCAGATTTTTGATCTTTGAGTTATGAATGTTTGGAGAGGACCAGGTCCCGGTCCTCCTGGTCCTGGTCTTGGTCCTGGTCCTGGTCTTGGTCCTGGTCCTGGTCTAACTCGCTTGTCTCCTCTCAGTCCTTTCAAGATCAAAACGCTGCCGGCTCACGACGCCAGTAAAGTCCGGGCCAGTGGACCGGGTCTGAACGCGTCCGGAGTTCCTGCCAGTCTCCCGGTGGAGTTCACCATCGATGCCCGAGACGCCGGAGAGGGTCTGCTGACGGTCCAGATTCTCGTGAGTCCCAGATTCCTGTCCCGGTGTAGACTAGAGAGGGTTTCACCAAAACCAGACCAGAACCTGTAGAGTCTCCTAAACCACTGGGCAGGGGGTGAAGTTTTCTTTGTTTTTCTTTCAAACTTAAAGGCCAACATTTTTTTTCTTCATGTCTTGCCTCACTCCTGAGTCCATGACCAGCAGATAGACACCATCCTTTCCACTGTGCGTGCAGCAACAAGGGAGATAGAGCCGTATCGCCGTAATTAGCTTAGCTCAAACACTGGAAGTGTATAGGTAGTGTTAGCCTGCCTCCACCTAAAGTCGCTAATTAGCTCAAACACTGGAAGTGTATGGGTAGTGTTAGCCTGCCTCCACCTAAAGTCGCTAATTAGCTCAAACACTGGAAGTGTATGGGTAGTGTTAGCCTGCCTCCACCTAAAGTCGCTAATTAGCTCAAACACTGGAAGTGTATGGGTAGTGTTAGCCTGCCTCCACCTAAAGTCGCTAATTAGCTCAAACACTGGAAGTGTATAGGTAGTGTTAGCCTGCCTCCTACCTGAGCTGAAATCAGCAGTCAGAAGCTGATTTCATTTTAGCTCTAAACTCTGTAAATATATCACTTTATCAACATTTCAAACATGTTTAGGAGAGAAAGTAGCCGTTTAGATCAGCAGTGTGTCGTTAATTTGTCTAAATACCAGCTGTTTACAATTTTGTTTGGATGAATTTGGCGCTACTCAAGCTAGCCGTTGTGACCAACGCACTTCCTGTTACTTTCACAAAATAAAACACCCGTTGCCCTTTACATACAGAAAACCATGATGATAGAATTTGTGCTTTTACTTTGAAATAGGAAGCTAACCTACCCTCGATGTAGCTAGCTTGAACCAAAATAAAGCGTCTTTGCTTGAACCCTCCGTTTTGACCGATCTCGTCCCGTTAGCGGCATTTGACCGCTCAAGATGCCTTACCGGAGAGTTTTGTCAGCTCTGAGACGAAGATCGGCCGCCGGTTTCCCTTTAGAGTTGCTGAAGAGTTTCTCTGATGACTTTAGGTGGAGGCAGGCTAACACTACCCATACACTTCCAGTGTTTGAGCTAAGCTAATTAGTGACTTTAGGTGGAGGCAGGCTAACACTACCTATACACTTCCAGCGTTTGAGCTAAGCTAATTACGGCGATACGGCTCTATCTCCCTTGTTACTGCACGCACAGTGGAAAGGATGGTGTCTATCTGCTGGTCATGGACTCGGGAGTGAGGCAAGACACGAAAAGAAATTGTTGAACTATCCCTTTGAAACTTATCAAACTCGTGAGGCGTTCAGGGAGAGTTCCCAGGTAAAAACCTTGACCTGTAAATGAAAGTGTTGCCTTCAGGTGCTGCAGTAGGTCTTCTTCTTCTTCTCTTGTCTGACCTGTGTCTGTGTCCCTGACTCTTTTAACCCTCCACCTCACCCCTCGCCTGGTTCACACCCTCCATGTGACGTCCCGTGGTGCTGCTGGGGGCCGCCGGGGGCCACGGGGGGCCGGCGCCGCTGCAGGGGCCGGACGGCTGCAGGCGAGACGCCTCAGTGTTTGTGGAGGACTGGGGCAGGAGGGTGTGGCAGACTCACATAGTAAAGAAAACCATCCCCTTCAGTGTTATGAAGAGAGGCTGTGTAAGGCTGCACGCCTACGCCTTCACCCCCCCCCCACCTCCCCTTCACCTTGTCCCCCCCCCCTCCCTCTGTAGTGACCCAACATGGCGACTGCAGACACCACACATAAAAACAGTGATGTCTTAAATGATTATTATTATTATTAGTGACCAAGGGCCGGATTTACTAAGATCCCAGATAGCGGGCGCTATATTGTTTGCGCCCGCTAAAATATTGCGTGTTTGGTTAACGCACGCAAAACAGGTGATCTACTAAGATTAACCCGCTAAATGAAAACACATGCAAACCGCAGTATTCAAATGAGTTCATAATCGTTTCCGCCATGGAGAGAGTGGACAGAGAGCTGGACTGACGAAGGGACAGAATGACATTTGATCCGATGCTACAATGACAGCACGTGTGTTCGTCTCTCTCGCGCTCTGTTTAGATTAATAAACACAAATCGCTACAGGGCCCAACTCGTCATATAGTGACAAACAGGCAGCAGCTGCAGCGACAATCACACACCTGTAATATGTGTGTGTGTGTGTGCCGCCCATGATCCAGTGGATTAATAGAGAGCTCAGGTGGGACACACGGATCTAAACGCTCTGACCACTGACCAGAGGGATCAAAGATGGGTGAAGGCAGCGGTGACGTGTCTCAGTCCCGGTCCCGGCGAGCGCGATTGCTCTGTTCACATCTGACCAAACGAACCGATCTATGACGTAAAACGCTCCCTGTTTCAGAACAAATGGTCAGGTGTGAAAGCGCCCTAGATGTTTCAATGGACGATGTCATCAGTGAATCTTCTTCTGTTCAACTCGACTATGACGTCATTAAACTTCAAACCTTTGATGAAATCGCTGATGAAAAACGAACTCAGGAGTTATAATATAATTATTATATAATATATTTATAATATAAGTCTTAGTTACAATGAATAATTAGGGCTGTTTTCGACTAAGGATTTTCATAGTCGAATCTGATTCGTCAGATTTTGCCATAGTCGACTGATCGTCGAACCTTTTTTTTTTTTTTTTTTTTTTTAGATAGCAGCAAATTTGCGACTTTTTCCGTTTCAAACAAAAGAGCTAAAACACCCAAAAAATATGGTAGGTGTAAAACAAATACCTTTATTTATTTTCCACACTTTGGATGATTTTTAGTAGCCATTGTGAGCCAGGGTATGCGTTTATGTTACGTTGCCCTGGACAACGCTCCTTTTGCTCGGACTGTGAGTGGCAAAATCAAACATCCCTCAACTTGGTGAAGGATAGCGGTGGTCGTGGACACAGAGAAACCGGGTAAAACATGTAGTATCAAAACAAACGGAGGTCAGAAGGACTCGACAATCCGTAGGCTACATTACGTTAATCAATCCTGTAACACACACAGTGTGACCGCGGCACCGGCAGAGAGACAGACAGGCTGCAGAGGGACGAGATTACAGCTGTGACTCCCGACACTGATGGTGCGTTCATGACAACTCGGAAGTTGGAAAAAAACAAGTTCCTCTTCTGAAAAACTCTGACATGTCAAACTTTAGGATGTGTTAGGGACTAATTCATCTGTCTAACCATCAGAACTATTGACACTTGAAACGGTAAACACAGCTGATCCATCGAAAAAAAAAAAAAAATCACCGCTGGAGTTAATTTATTTTCCGTGATTGAAAGCAGGTTCTTGAATGTAACTCGGTCAAAGTCAGACGTATCCTCACAATGTTTTGCTGTTCTGTCAGGTCATGCATGATAAATGTTGACAAAGTTAGACTGTCAGACTTCCTTGACTTTAAACTTTGGCGGCTCTGCCCCTCGTCTTTTTGCTACTCCGTGAGTGTTCTGCAGTGACTTTGACGGTCCTACTGCTCACCTCCGCTCCCCACCAAACATTGGACGTCTGATGGACGTGCAGATCATGTCTATATTGCGTCCGTCGGTCCAAGACCAATTCTAGACGCCTAAACGACGTCCAAACTAGGTCCACTATTTGGACGTCTAATCATGACCCCACTTGGACGTCAATATGCAGTTCAACATTTGGACGTCAGGCTTGGTCACTTTTTTTGGACGTCTAAGACAGGTGCAGGAAATTGACATGATTAATGATTGTAGTAGTTTTAGTAATAGTAGTAGTGGACAAATAACAATATTGTTATCAACATGATTAATAAATACGAATATATATTGTTTGTGATTAAACATTATAAGAGACGTCCAAACAACGTCTTGTCTACGTCATTTTTATATGTCTAATATTTGTCCCCTGAAGGTGCAGACTGTTACGCCAGATGACGTCCAAATGTGGGCATTGTAGACATCTCTTCTATGTTCAATTTAAACTCATTTAAGACATTGCTGTTCTTGAGTACATGTGATATTTTGTTATTTTACATCTTTGTTTTTCCTACTGTTTTTTTTTTCAATTTCATTTCATTTTATTTCAATTAATTAATTAATTTATATTTTAATTTATATATTTTGAAATGAAATTTGTGGGAGATTATGGCTTCAGAAAATAATTTCACCCGATCATGGTTCATAAGAGTAGGGAGAAGTAATTAAAATTTTGAACAGTCTTTGATAAGAGCCTTTATTATTTAAACTAGTCAAAGGCACTCTGATTGGCTGAGGCAGCATGTGATCATACTCTGATTGGCTGAGGCACCAGCAAACGCCACTCTGATTGGCTGAGGAAATACACCAAGCAACTGGCGCGTTTCTTCTCTACTGCAGAAGCAGACTGTGGTCAACATAACGCCTTGGTTACAACAACATCGTTTTCCACTAAGTGGAAGGTAAGTTTGCTTGGTTTAGTTGATTTTATGTTTACTGTATGCATTTATAGTGTCAGTTTCTTTCCGGCGCCCATTTTAATGTGTCGTTCACACAAGACGCGCTGCGGCGTGCACCTTCACGGCCCCGGTGTCTGGTCTATTTGCTATAATGAGTAGCTATGAGGACTGTTGTGGTAAACTGGGATGTGAGTGGTAGTCACGGATGCTAGCCGCCACCGCTAGTTAGCATCGGGCTAGCGGAAGTTAGCATCGTGCTAGCGGAAATTAGCATCGGGCTAGCGGATAGCATCCACTGCTTGCACTCACTAGCATCCAGGACAGCTAACAGTGCTAACAGCCCTCCTATACTCTGCTGTACAGAGCTCCTCCTGGGCTCTGTCATACACACAAGCTGCCACTAGCTACTCTTCCTGGGTGCTGTTTCACAGTGAGGATGGTGTGTTGTGCAGTTTCCACCAGAGTTTTGCATGTATTTAAAAAAAAAAAATCTGTAACACCACACGTATTTTTCATCCACTTAACAATTATGTACTACTTTGTGTTGGTCTATCACATAAAATCCCAATAAAATACATTAAAGCTGTTGTTACATGACAAAATGTGTAAAGTAAAAGTTCAAGGTGTATGAATACTTTTGCAAAGCACTGTATCATTCACATTTATTTATAAATGTTTTTTTCCCCTATAGGCTCTTCACTAATGCCTGATGGTGACATCTAATATCAAGGGAGAAGACAAAGGTTTATAGAGCAATACAAGGTAAGCCCATATGTCATATCTTAACATTTGCTGAAATGGTTTTGTATGAATCCAGTATTGGTAGTGGAGACACAGGCTGCAGGTTGTCTTTGCATATTTCTAATTATTTGTCTTCTTCTTCTTCTTCTTCTTGTGCAGATGGAGCCATACATTTTGATGACACAGCCAGAGAGGACTTCATAAAGACACATGCTGGAGGAGAGGGATACACAGCAGTCACCCAGGACTGATTATCCATTGTGGAGAATCTTGTCACAGTTTTGTATCACTTTTGTACATGTATTTTCTGTGTTAAGTATGCAGTAGTTGGTTCTGATTTGTAATTCTTCTCAAAACACATTGAGTTTATCACTTTAATTTTTATTGTGTTATATTTGTTGTTGTGCCACAGACCGAAGCAAGGTGGGCTGTGTAACTTTATGTATTTATTAGTATTTTACCAGCAGTATTAATTTCAACAGATACCAATAACTTTATTAGAATGACATGTTTGTGCCAGTGATTAAGAAAATAAAGATGGAAATAAATGAATGGGGATTGAATTGTGATTTATTGGTAAACCTGTGTATAACTGTAGTCCCATATGTTTACAGGAGGTGGAGGATCTGTTTCCTGTTAACTTTCCTGTAGCTTCATCTGGCTCAGCAGCAGGTTTGAACTGGAAATGCATTACACCTTTGCATGCATTTCCAGGTAATCTGCTGCTGAGAAAACCAAATGAAGCTATAGGAAAGTGAACTGGAACAGTCTGACACCTTCTGAAATGGGACTACAGTTATGCACAGAGCCTAGAAGCAGTATAAAAACAATGTCTAAAATTAGTTTAAATTTGATGCAAAAAAGACGTCGAAACGACCACATTTGGACGTCAAATAGCCCTCATGCGGCGGTCCTGTGGACGTTCAGTGGATGTCGGTTTAAATTTTGACGCAGAAAAGACGTCTATAATGACCACATTTGGACAACAAATAGCCCTTATACGGCGGTCCTGTGGACGTCAATACTGGACGTTCAGTAGACGTCGGAAAAAGACGTTGTCTGGAGTAACAGTCTGCACCTTCAGAGGACCAAAATTAGACGTGCAAAAATGACTTAGAAAAGACGTCGTTTGGACGTCTCTTTGCTCAGTGGGTCATTTGAAAAAAAAAAAAAAAACCTCCGCTCATTTAATTGTGCAACTGCAGTGGGTGATTTATTAAAGGTGTACAGAAAAGAAAATTGAATTTGAGCCCACTCTGGGTCATAAAATTAGTGTAATAACTCATCTATCAGACGATGTAGGCCAAACTTTGTGCAAAATTCTATTTTTGAGTAAATCCGGGATGAAAGTGTGTATTTTAGTGTAGTTTTTTTTTTCGCATTGGATAACGCAGGCGCATGGATTATACGTCAGCCTGTACACGATTCACCAGCCACTGATATTGGATCCGTAATCCGTCATTCAAACGTCTGAGACACACACACACACACGGAGCTCGGGCTCGCCCCAAGCTTTGAATATCCCGCCCGCTCGATAACGACCAATCAAATTCATTTTCCTTACTCGGGTAAACTCGTGTTGCAGCTCGTGACAACTCGGCGCGACAAACGGGACAAACGGCCATTTCTGTACACCTTTAATACGTAGTAAGAAGCTAAGACTACCGTTTAAACACACACATAATTTTGAACTCTTTATTAACAGAAAGTAGGCAGATTTTGTATCAAAATAGTCTTTTTATAACGAAAAAAGACATTCTATGTAACAATTTATGCTCAGCAGCCGTGGGCACCCCCACAGAATGGTAGGGGTTAGATTCGACTACGAGGTTCATAGTCGAATCAGACCCCTCCGAATCGAATCGTCGAATCGTCGACTTTTGGAGGTCAGCCCTATGAATAATCAATGATCACTAACTAATGAATCCCCCCACCCCCCCCCCCTCCTGTGGTCTCCATGTGAACTGACTCCATCCAGTTTGTCAGTCTGATGTGGTTTATTAGTTCTCCACTAACCAGAGTGCCCCCCCTCCCCCCACCTGCACCTGTAGTAGCTGTAGCACCTGTGTGATGTCATCAGAGAGAGACAGAGAGTGAGCACCACTGGTCTCTCACCTGCAGTCGTCCAACAGAACAGATCAAAGTCCTGGTCCCATGTCTCAGTTCTTTAATTAAAGGATAATTTCTGTTTTTTACAATCTGGACCTTATTTCTATCATAAACTCCGATCATTTCCTCCCCCAGATAACTTTGGTGTCGTTACAAGTGGTTGTGATGAAATGAGCTCCAGCCGAGAGGCGCGTATATCCGTATAATGGAGTCTACAGGGCAGCAGAATGCAGCCTCTAAATAACACATTATCTGCAGAGAAACTCCTTCATTTCACCAATATTTAGTTCTGATAGGCTAGTGCTATTCCCCTCTGAGTCCGGGGTTAGCTGTTATCAACATCCGTGGTCTGTAGGTTGACCTACTGACCTCTGACCTGGATGATGTCATCTCTGAGCGCCGCCCGGCTCATTCTGATAATAATCATTCTGCTTCGGCATTCGGGTCCATTTTTATCTCAACTAGCCGGAGCTTTAGTGAGTCCAGGTTGAGGAGAGGAAGCCTGTGGAAGCTGAACTTCATCCAGCTGCTCATTTTGTTCTGACAAGTCAGAAACACGCAGAAACAAACCGTAGCATTAGCGGTAGCAACAAGCCGCACCGCACAGCGCTCAGAGATGACATCATCCAGGTCAGAGGTCAGCAGGTCAACCTACAGACCCCGGATGTTGATAACAGCTAACCCCGGACTCAGAGGGGAATAGCACTAGCCTATCAGAACTAAAGTTGGAGGAGGAAATGATCAGATTTTATGATAGAAATAAGGTCCAGATTGTAAAAAACGGTAATTATCCTTTAATGGTTAATAATGAGATTATTAATTGTTCTTGACACTTAATAGGACGAATCTCCTTGTTGTTTACAACTACTTCCGGGTAGAAAACCAGCATGAGAACAATAGTGACGGACGAGAGTTTCACTATATCTAATTTTTCATGTCACTATATCACCGTTTAGACTAATCTGATGTTTGTAAAGTTTATAAAACCAATGATTGGACAAACATTACTATTTCTGTGTGCACATTTTTGTAATTAGTCATGGTTATCATAGATTAGCCGGGCTAACGGTTAGCTACCTGTTTAACTTTAATAACTCAGTGACTCAATAAACGCTCCATGAAAAAATATTTTCTCCAGCGGATATCTGAGTTCCAACATGACTGAGCTAACTGGAGTAGTTTCATGTCGTGTCCCACAACGGGAGGGTTTTAACAGCTGACGTCCTGCTGTTAGCTTAGCTACCGTTAGCTTAGCTACCGTTAGCTGTCCCTGTCAGCTGAGCCACTGATGCTTTCTAGACACTGTGATTCCCCCAAACTGAATAAATACAACACATAGCAACACAAAACACACACACAGAAATAGTAATGTTTCTTCCATCATTTCAGATTTGTCTAAACGGTGATAGGGCGTGAAAAATATGATATATAGCTAAACTCTCGTTCGTTACTATTGATCTCATTCAAATTACGTGCTGGTTTTCTACCCAGAAGTAGAATGTAAACAACAAGGAGATTCGGTCTATAAAATACGTTAGCAGCACTGGCTAATTCTTTAGCAAGATGGAGTTGTTGTTTGTTTGGTGGGAGACCACTGAAGCTTCACTGTGATCACGTGACGCTGTCCAACATGGCGGCCGGCGCTGACTTCCTGTCTCCGTGTCCAGGACCCGGAGGGGAAGCCGAAGAAGGCGAACATCCGGGACAACCGTGACGGGACGTACACGGTGTCCTACGTCCCCGACATGGCCGGACGCTACACCATCACCATCAAGTACGGCGGCGACGAGATCCCCTACTCGCCGTACCGCATCCACGCGCTGCCCACCGGCGACGCCAGCAAGTGTCTGGTCACAGGTCAGTCAGAGCCAATCAGAGCTCAGCTTCACTCAGAGCCAATCAGAGCTCAGCTTCGCTCAGAGCCAATCAGAGCTCAGTTTCACTCAGAGCCAATCAGAGCTCAGCTTCACTCACTGTTGTTGTTGTTTTCTTACAGTGTCGATCGGAGGACACGGACTGGGTGAGTTCATCAGTGGCTCTAGATGTAAAGAACGATGTCATCAGTGACTCTAGAACGATGTCATCAGTGACTCTAGATGTTTTAATGGACGATGTCATCAGTGACTCTAGATGCTTTAATGGACGATGTCATCAGTGACTCTAGAAGGATGTCATCAGTAGGTGCGTTTCCATCAGCTGTTTAGATGCATCGAGATGTATCGCATCGGAAAATGATGATGGAAACGCCGTGATTCGCATTAAAATCCTCTGATTCGCACAAACTGAAATACGCTCGCTGTGGCCGGGTTTTGGTTGATTCGAATGGGATGGAAACAGCTGTATGCGAATCAAGTGTGACGTAGCGCACTTTCACCCCATCTGCTCCCGTGTTTGCAGTTCACTCACAAGACAACATCAGGGTTTCCGCTGTCACACAACAGTTAATTAATTGTGGCGCATCGCCACGGCAAAATAAAAGCCCCCACACACCTTCATATGTGATTACTGCACAGTTCTTCATAGTTCCTCCTCAGTAAAAACCAAACTTATCAACCAGCGAATCCAGCGTTTATCATTAATAAAGTCTGGGGCGGCGCAACTCTCTCTCTCTCTCTCTCTCTCCCACACACACACACACACACACACACACGGGTCGCGTTATGACGGTAATAAACATATGCGCTAAATCGCGCTAATGTGTTCAAATCAGACCGTCCGTCCGTCCGGCTTTTGCACCCCCCCCCTCCCGGCCGGACGGACGGACGGTCTGATTTGAACACATTAGCGCGATTTAGCGCATATGTTTATTACCGTCATAACGCGACCCGTGTGTGTGTGTGTGTGTGTGTGTGGGAGAGAGAGAGAGAGAGAGAGAGAGTTGCGCCGCCCCAGACTTTATTAATGATAAACGCTGGATTCGCTGGTTGATAAGTTTGGTTTTTACTGAGGAGGAACTATGAAGAACTGTGCAGTAATCACATATGAAGGTGTGTGGGGGCTTTTATTTTGCCGTGGCGATGCGCCACAATTAATTAATTGTTGTGTGACAGCGGAAACCCTGATGTTGTCTTGTGAGTGAACTGCAAACACGGGAGCAGATGGGGTGAAAGTGCGCTACGTCACACTTGATTCGCATACAGCTGTTTCCATCCCATTCGAATCAACCAAAACCCGGCCATAGCGAGCGTATTTCAGTTTGTGCGAATCAGAGGATTTTAATGCGAATCACGGCGTTTCCATCATCATTTTCCGATGCGATACATCTCGATGCGCATCTAAACAGCTGATGGAAACGCACCTAGTGACTCTAGATTTTTAAAAGAACGATGTCATCAGTGGCTCTAGATGTTTCAATGAATGATGTCATTAGGGGTGGGCAAAAATATCCATATGGCAATATATCGCGATACTTTATATCACGATACGATATCGCTATTCAATATTTAAATATCGATTTTTTTTTCCCCAAAAAAATAACCCCCCCCCCAAAAAAAATCCACTTTTTTTTTTCAAATAATAAATCATGCTTCAGATGTAAATCCAGTACGACTTCCACACCTCTGCTCCGCGAGGTGTCACTGTACTGCTGCCTCAGACAGTGTGTTGTTCATGCAAATATGTTGTTGTAACTTGCACTTGTATAAAATGGCATGGATCATTTGAATTACATTGTTTTGACTCAGTTTGTCCCATAAATTATCACTATCATCTGATGTACATACAACTTGGATTTTAAGATGCATAATGCCTTTTACATTTTTCAGTGAACTATGTAGAATATCGTAGAATATCGCAATATATCGCAAAATTTGGATATCGCAATATCGTATCGTATCGTGACTCAAGTATCGTGATGCGTATCGTATCGTGAGGTCCTTGGCAATGCCCACCCCTAGATGTCATCAGTCATTCTAGATTTTTAAAAGAACGATGTCATCAGTGGCTCTAGCTGTTTTAATGGATGATGTCATCAGTGACTGGGCTCTGATTGGTCCTCCTCTGATTGGTCAGGATCGGGTCTGGGTCCGACCATCCAGATCGGCGAGGAAACGGTCATCACCGTGGACGCGAAGGCGGCGGGAAAAGGTAAAGTGACCTGTAAGGTGTCGACGCCGGACGGAGCAGAGCTGGACGTGGACGTGGTGGAGAACTCAGACGGGACCTTCGACATCTACTACACCGCCCCCGAGCCCGGGAAGTACGTCATCACCATCCGCTTCGGAGGGGAGCACATCCCCAACAGCCCCTTCCACGTGGTGGTGAGTCCACTAGGGTCCACTAGAGACCACTAGAGTCTAGACCACATCCCCAACAGCCCCTTCCACGTGGTGGTGAGTCCACTAGAGTCCACTAGAGACCACTAGAGTCTAGACCACATCCCCAACAGCCCCTTCCACGTGGTGGTGAGTCCACTACAGTCCACTAGAGTCCTAGACCACATCCCCAACAGCCCCTTCCACGTGGTGGTGAGTCCACTAGAGTCCACTACAGTCCACTAGAGTCTAGACCACATCCCCAACAGCCCCTTCCACGTGGTGGTGAGTCCACTAGAGTCCACTACAGTCCACTAGAGTCTAGACCACATCCCCAACAGCCCCTTCCACGTGGTGGTGAGTCCACTACAGTCCACTAGAGACCACTAGAGTCTAGACCACATCCCCAACAGCCCCTTCCACGTGGTGGTGAGTCCACTACAGTCCACTAGAGACCTAGACCACATCCCCAACAGCCCCTTCCACGTGGTGGTGAGTCCACTAGGGTCCACTAGAGACCTAGACCACATCCCCAACAGCCCCTTCCACGTGGTGGTGAGTCCACTAGAGACCACTAGAGTCTAGACCACATCCCCAACAGCCCCTTCCACGTGGTGGTGAGTCCACTACAGTCCACTAGAGACCACTAGAGTCTAGACCACATCCCCAACAGCCCCTTCCACGTGGTGGTGAGTCCACTAGAGTCCACTAGAGTCCACTAGAGTCTAGACCACATCCCCAACAGCCCCTTCCACGTGGTGGTGAGTCCGCTAGAGTCCACTAGAGACCACTAGAGTCTAGACCACATCCCCAACAGCCCCTTCCACGTGGTGGTGAGTCCACTAGAGTCCACTAGAGTCCACTAGAGTCTAGACCACATCCCCAACAGCCCCTTCCACGTGGTGGTGAGTCCACTAGAGTCCACTAGAGACCACTAGAGTCTAGACCACATCCCCAACAGCCCCTTCCACGTGGTGGTGAGTCCACTAGAGTCCACTACAGTCCACTAGAGTCTAGACCACATCCCCAACAGCCCCTTCCACGTGGTGGTGAGTCCACTACAGTCCACTAGAGACCACTAGAGTCTAGACCACATCCCCAACAGCCCCTTCCACGTGGTGGTGAGTCCACTAGAGACCAGTACAGACCACTACAGTCTAGACCACATCCCCAACAGCCCCTTCCACGTGGTGGTGAGTCCACTAGAGTCCACTAGAGTCTAGATCACATCCCCAACAGCCCCTTCCACGTGGTGGTGAGTCCACTAGAGTCCACTAGAGTCTAGACCACATCCCCAACAGCCCCTTCCACGTGGTGGTGAGTCCACTACAGTCCACTAGAGTCTAGACCACATCCCCAACAGCCCCTTCCACGTGGTGGTGAGTCCACTACAGTCCACTAGAGTCTAGATCACATCCCCAACAGCCCCTTCCACGTGGTGGTGAGTCCACTAGAGTCCACTAGAGTCTAGACCACATCCCCAACAGCCCCTTCCACGTGGTGGTGAGTCCACTACAGTCCACTAGAGTCTAGACCACATCCCCAACAGCCCCTTCCACGTGGTGGTGAGTCCGCTAGAGTCCACTAGAGTCCACTAGAGACCACTAGAGACCACTAGAGTCTAGATTCTAGACCAGTAGAGTCTAGACCAGTAGAGACCAGTAGAGACCAGTAGAGTCTAGACCAGTAGAGACCAGTAGAGTCTAGACCAGTAGAGACCAGTAGAGACCAGCAGAGACCAGTAGAGACCAGTAGAGACCAGTAGAGACCAGTAGAGTCTAGACCAGTAGAGACCAGTAGAGTCTAGACCAGTAGAGACCAGTAGAGACCAGCAGAGACCAGTAGAGACCAGTAGAGACCAGTAGAGACCAGTAGAGTCTAGACCAGTAGAGACCAGTAGAGTCTAGACCAGTAGAGACCAGTAGAGTCTAGACCAGTAGAGACCAGTAGAGACCAGTAGAGTCTAGACCAGTAGAGACCAGTAGAGTCTAGACCAGTAGAGACCAGTAGAGACCAGCAGAGACCAGCAGAGACCAGTAGAGACCAGTAGAGACCAGTAGAGTCTAGACCAGTAGAGACCAGTAGAGTCTAGACCAGTAGAGACCAGTAGAGACCAGCAGAGACCAGTAGAGACCAGTAGAGACCAGCAGAGACCAGCAGAGTCCAGACCAGCAGAGACCAGACCAGTTTAGTCCTGTAGAGTCCAGACCAGTTCCATTTCAACAGATGTTTTTGTGGTGTGTTTTATAACAAACATTAGCTTAGCATCACTTCATGTTTGCCTGAAGTAGCCTGAAGTCCTATAATCCTGCGTCGACCCTGAACGCACCACAGAGTGGACCCTGAACGCACCACAGAGACCCGAGACCCGAGTCTGGACCAGCAGGTCCATTTATTGATCTGACTGATTATTATTATTCCAGATGTGTTTACAGTGAGTCATATTTCTCTGTTTGTCCGTTAATGACCTGCAGCTTCATTAACCGTCTCCAGATGTTTTACCCAGAAGTCTGTGCAGGAAATAGCAGAGTAATAGTCAGTTAATTATCAGCTGATTAAACTTCAGCATGAACCTTTAACTCATCATTATTATTATTAATGGATCGGTGTAATTGAGACTCATCACGCGCTGTCGTTCAGGGGTTTTACTGTCGGTCCTTTCAAAATAAAAGTCTCCTGTTAGTAGAGATGGACAGAGTACTCAGACCTGAAAGTAACCAGTACTTTTCACACTGCAAAAACTCTACATCAGGGGTTTTCAAAGTGTGAGAGAGTGAGCCCCCCTTAATGAAAAATAAACAGCTGTGCGCCCCCCCCCCTCAAAAAAAAAAAAGAGAGAGAGAGAATTAAACAGCCTATTTATTATCAGTTACTATGACCAAAACAATATTTGATTCATTAAACGCATATATTAGCCTAATTATCATGACAACATAAAGCACTGACTAATAAACCTAAACATTGATATAGAACTGTAACACACTCATCACACAAGCAGCTTCATGCTCTCCCTGTGTGATCATCTGGGAAGCAGACAGTCTGAGGTTGAAGTTTATATCAATGCACAGGTGACACTGTGACAGGTCTCTGGACGTCTTGACCACATGTCAGCTGGTCAGCTGTAGTAGAGGAAACCTCCGCTGTTTACAACTCCGCTGCGACGTGCAGCTTTTTTTTTTTTTTTTAGGAGCGGTAGCCTATATTGTGGCTTTATGCGGGAGGACACGCGGTATACAGCTGATCCAATGTATTTATCTGAGCTTGGTCACTGTGAGAGGCACCGGGTCGCTTTGAGCTGCGTTCATATTAAGTTATAGCTACCTGATGCTGCGCAGCACCTGACGCTCCTCTTTTTCTAACCAGAACAGCCGACGTACTAGTGCTACATTCAGCCGAAGCCAGCTGAGCTCCGCTCTCCCTGCAACACAGTCTCTCTGATCACTCGCTCTGAGCATCACATATCGCCGCGGAGGGGATTGCATCGGGGCAGCTTGGGCGTCAGTGCACAACGCGACTGACCAAGCGTCAGTTTATGACGCGTCGGGAGTGAGACTGTGTGTTGCTCCCTGACACACCAGTTGAGCATAATCGCAGCCTGTGTGTTACAACAAGATCGTGTTTTATCATATCGCAGTGTAATTGCAAATTATAGACTACTGCAAAAACATTAATCATTTAGCCCTATGTGCAAGTGACATGTAACTCATCTTTTGTTTGAATGTTTTCAGTTTTTCTTTTTTTTTCCTTTTTCTCATGTCGCGCCTCCCCTCAAACTCTCTGGCGCCCCCCAAGGGAGGCGCGCCTCACACTTTGAAAACCCCTGCTCTACATCTTACCAAGAATATTTGTCTCATTTCTAGTCAAAACAAATCTAATTCTACTTAAAACAGACTCATCACATTAAAAGCAGCTTGTTTTTAGACACTTTTTTACTTCTTTCAAGCAGATTTTCACTTGAAATAAGTAGAAAAATCTGATAGTGGAGCAAGTTTTTCTTTCTCATTACAAGCACAAAAAACTTGCTTTCACTGGCAGAGTTTTCTACTTATTTCAAGTGAAATTTTTTTTGAGTGCAAATGATCGAAAAACAAGTTATTTTTTAGGTGATGAGTCTTATTCTAAATGAAAAGAGATTAGTTTTGACTAGAAATGAGACATTTTGACAAGAAATAAGACAAATATTCTTGGAAAGATTTTGAGTTTTTGGAGTGTAATAAGTAGCAAAGAAATCTAATACTCAAGTAAAGTACAAATCCTCTGGATATGTACGTACAGTACTCAAGTAAATGTACTCCATTACTCTCCACCGCTGCCTGTCAGAGTGAATCACATGAGGCCGGTCTCGCTGCGTGGTGCGTTCACTGTCACATCCACACAGCTCAGAAACACAGATAGTCTACTTGCCAACAATAAGTACCCGGAAATGTTGAGTACCCCAAAGTTTTATGTTAGAAATAGATAGTATGGGTCCCCAGTATTCAGAAACTGCCGGATGCTAACTTATATATATTGGGCAATTAGCATAACAGACATAATTAGCACACATTAGCATAATTGCTATGGGCAATATTTCAACAAAATTGACTTGGCTGATCTGGGCAATATTGGAGTGGTTTTAGGGGTTGTCGCTACCCGATCTGCGATGCTACCGGATCCGTGACAAAACTGGTCTGCGCATGCGCAGACCGGCCGCCATCTTGGACAGCTGCCTACGGCAACTCCACTTGGACAAACTTCATTTGGGCACTGCCCGATTTGCGTACATGCTTAAAGTTCTGTGAATTTAAAATACGGTACTGTGAAAATGATTAAAAAATAAAATAAAATAAAATAAAAACCGCGTAGGTCCGTCATAAGACAGCCGCGGCAGACTCGTTTATTCAGTGAGTGTTGTGGTAGTTGTGATTGTTTGTGGTTGTCATGGTGATGAGGCCGGCGAGAAAAGAGGACAGTAAACATTAAAAGTCCGCCTGTGTTCCTGTTTTCTGAGCATCAAGATCCAGACCACCACAACCAACCCTCAATTTACATTACTAATAAAGTATTTTAAAAAATAAATAAAAAGATAAACCGTCTGTGGCGACGCACATAGGGCAGTGATCCTAAGTCAATTCAACTAAGTTTGTCCAAGTGGAGTTGCCGTACGTGGCTGTCACGGATCCGGTAGCGTCGCGGATCGGGTAGCGACAGGGGTTATTGATGATGCTGAATCCATTTCTGACATTTTCAAAATTCAAAATGGCTGTCTAAACCGGAAGTGACCAGATTTTAACCGCCAGTGGGCCGATTTTGATGGATTTCAAAATCTGGTCACTTCCGGTGTAGACAGCCATTTTGAATTTTGAAAATGTCAGAAATGGATTCAGCATCATCAATAACCCCTAAAACCACTCCAATATTGCCCAGATCAGCCAAGTCAATTTTGTTGAAATATTGCCCATATAGGCAATTATGCTAATTTATGCTAATTATGTCTGTTATGCTAATTGCCCAATATATATAAGTTAACATCCGGCAGTTTCTGAATACTGGGGACCCATACTATCTATTTCTAACATAAAACTTTGGGCTACTCAACATTTCTGGGTTCACAATGGGGCCATATGGGCTGGAAAGTAGACTATGATGTTGTTGCTCTGGCAAACATGGAGGCTGCAGAGTTGTGTTTGCATGGTTTTTTTTGTGTGTGTGTGTGTTTGTGTGTGTGTGTTTCTGACAGTTGCACTTGTTTCCTGTCAGGCGAGTGACACCGTCCCAATAATAGAGGAGCCGTGTGACAAGCTTGAGTTACAGCCGCCCTACGCTCCCTATGTGGGCTTCACGCCGCCCTGGGTAGCTACTCACTATTTATACTGACGCTGTCCTCAGATCAGCTCTTCATTAAACTGCTGTGGGTCGATACCAACCCACATTCACTTATAGATTTCTATCTGCATGAAGCCGCATGGTTCATCTGCATCATCTGACACTAACACTGACCTGATGATTAACAGCAGCTGCATGCTTTTATTGATAGTGATTGTTTTGTTACACAGGGTTCCTACGCAAGTATGGAAAGTATTGAATTAGATTTTATACATTTCCAGGTCTGGAAAAGTATGGAAAATGGAAACTATTTTATGGAAATATATTTATCTTAATACTTATCAGGGTTTGGTCTCATCTGAAGTTATTTGGGTTAATTATTTTGCATGCGTTATATTGTACCAAGCTACAATCTAAGAATAATGAAAACAAATGATTAATTGCATGATTTTTTTTATATAATGCACAACTATTTACTCAAATATCACAAATTATTAGATTTTTTGGTAACACTTTACAATAAGGGTCCCTTAATTTACGTTAGTTAGTACATTATTAAGCATTAATTAACTGTTTACAGATATATTAACAATCATTATTATGTATTAGGAAACACATTAATTAATGTAGCCTATTAGTAAACAGTTAATTAATGTTTACTACTCAAAGTTAGTTAATAAATTATTAAGTAATAATAAAAGTTGAATAATGTAATTAGTTATCATTATGTATGCATTACTCAGCATTAATTAACACATTAGTTTATATATTAATGGTTAATAATGTACTAACTACACTGCAAAAACTCAAAATCTTTCCAAGAATATTTGTCTTATTTCTTGTCAAAATGTCTCATTTCTACTCAAAACTAAACTCTTTCCTCTTAAAATAAGACTCATCACCTAAAAATCAACCTGATCATTTTCACTTGTTTCAAACAAATTTTCACATGAAATAAGTAAAAAAAAATCTGCCAGTGAAAACAAGTTTTTTGTGCTTGTAATAAGGAAGAAAAACTTGCTCCACTATCAGATTTTTCTACTTATTTCAAGTGAAAATCTGCTTGAAAGAAGTAAAAAGTGTCTAAAAACTAGCTGCTTTTTAATGTGATGAGTCTGATTTTAAGTAGAATTAGATTTGTTTTGACTAGAAATAAGACAAATATTCTTGGTAAGATGTTGAGTTTTTGCAGTGTAACGTTAATTAAGGGACCCTTATTGTAAAGTGTTACTGATTGTTTTTTTAAATTAGGGTCTGGAAAAAGTATGGAATTTGGAAATTTCCAATGTGTAGGAACCCTGGTTATAGAAGCATTTTAGTTCCTTGTAAATGTAATTTATCATCGATTTAATTCAAACTTCATTATTTTTGTTTGATTTGTATTCATTTTCTTATTATGTTTTAGATTTCCTGTATTTATTTGATAGTTTTCTGGATGTATTGTATCAGACCACCCCCCTCCCCCCCCCCCCCCCCCCTGGCTGATTTCCCAGAGTTCCCAGTATCTATTCTCTGACACTAACACCTCGCTGCTCTGGCTTGTAGGCGACGGATGACCCGGTCAGCCCGGTGGACGGGATGGAGCCGATGCTCCGGCCCTTCAGCCTGGTCATTCCCTTCACGGTGCAGAAAGGAGAGATCACAGGTGAGTTATTTATTCTGGTCTGGCCCACACACCAGACAACTCTGGAGCTTTATCAGTGATCAGTTTAATTTATGCTGGAAAAATGTTTTGTTTGGCTACACTGAATATGATAAAAAAAACTAAATTCTCAGTTTTATATGATTCATTTGTTAATTATTTTATCCAAATTTGATATACATGAGTCTAAATGTTCTGGTAAGAAGCCAAACTTCTTGGAACTGTCTGCATGTTGGTCAGTATATCTCCTCCCTCTGTGATTATGAGAATAAAAAAGCTGTTAAAACGTCTGATCTCTGTAAGCTTTACAAAATATTTATTTAAGTTTATGTTTTTTCTGTCTTGCTGTCATCCCCTGGTGTATTTATGATGGTTTGGTTGTGTATTAATGTTGTATAGACTTCTTTAATCTAACTGTATTCAGTCCTGAAAGAAACTCATCTGGTGCTCGAGAGCCAAGATCAATAACCCGCTCAACAGTCTGATGAAAGTCTTTCTTTAATCTCGTGGTTATTAAACTGCTTCTGGTTCAGATTTAATATTAAAAGTCAGCGGTGGCCTGAAGCAGCTGCTGATCCTCTGTCCTCAGGACTACACTGCAAAAACTCTACATCTATCCAAGAATATTTGTCTTATTTCTTGTCAAAATGTCTCATTTCTAGTCAAAACTAATCTCTTTCCACTTAAAATAAGACTCATCACCTAAAAATTAACTTGTTTTTAGATCATTTTCACTTGTTTCAAACTAATTTTCACTTGAAATAAGTAGAAAAATCTGCCAGTGAAAGCAAGTTTTTTGTGTTTGTAATAAGAAAGAAAAACTTGCTCCACTATCAGATTTTTCTACTTATTTCAAGTGAAAATCTGCTTGAAAGAAGTAAAAAGTGTCTAAAAACAAGCTGCTTTTTATGTGATGAGTCTTATTTTAAGTATTTTAAGTAGAATGAGATTAGTTTTGACTAGAAATAAGACAAATATTCTTGATAAGATTTTGAGTTTTTGCAGTGTAGAAACACAACAACACACTCCTTCACTGCTCTGTTTGGTCTGTTTATTAAAACTCATTCAGTCAGAGTCAGAGAGAATTCAACTGAGTCTGACTGGCTGCAGGTTTAAAGGTTCAATTTAGTTTTATTCTCTTTTTGCTGCTGGATTGTGTGTTTAGAATAAACAGGAACTCACAGATTTAGGTCGTTAAAATCTCTTTGTTTGGAAGAGTCGACCACGAAGCTCAGCGGCAGCCGTTCAAGATTCAAGATTCAATACTTTATTGTAGGGCTGGGACGATACGCTTTTCTCCCGATTCGATTCTTCTACGATTTTTTGGATGGCGATTCGATTTAAATTGCGATTCTACGATATTGCCGATTCTCTCTATGATTTTTAGTCTTTAGCATTTTTAACATTTATCTGCACACAAACACTGTAGGAGCCTATAAATGAACATATAACTCCATTATAAAGTGAACGTAAACCCTTTTCAAAACCTGGACTCTCTGGATGTAAAAAAGGCGAACAAATGCACATTGCACAATATTTTTAAAAAAATTTATAAAATCGATTTTTGAAAAAAAAAATCGATTTAGAAATCGTCAAAAAAGATATCGCGATATTTATGTGAATCGATTTTTTCTCCCACCCCTAGTTTATTGCCATATCAACATGCCGAATTTGTTTCAGTGGGCTTCACGCGCTGACAGGAAACATTCACTCACATCACAGATAAAACATTACAAGATAAACAGGAAATAGGATAAAACCCAGTCCATTAAAAGTAAATGAAGTGCATAGTGCATGTTGAAGTAAATAACAATAATAAATACAGGACGGTTTAGACTGAGACCTTCTCTCTGTGTCTCGTCCTTCCAGGTGAAGTGCGGATGCCGTCGGGTCGAACGGCGTGTCCTCACATCACCGACAACAAGGACGGGACGGTGACGGTGAAGTACTCGCCCACCGAGAGAGGTCTGCACGAGATGGACATCAGATACGACGGGAACCACATCCCAGGTAAACGGCTGCAGATCGATCAGAGGGGGAGAGCAGAGAGTCGTCAGCAGAGATGGGGACTCGAGTTTGCCACTCGAACTCGAGTCGCACTTAAGTCTCACCCACAGAGACTTCAGACTCGACTTGGACTCGTGTTTTGAGACTCGGGAACAATCATTATTTTTTTGGCTCGTGCCTCCCTCCTGACAGGACGGCCGACAATCTTTTTTTTTTTCAACGTCCGTTTGTTGTCAGACCTTCCTTCACGGGGACTAGCTGCTGCATAACTGGCACATATCAGGCTGCTGTAGGCTCAATCCTCCTGTTTATTTATGTTTTTGCTGCAAAATATGACTGAAGGCCCCCTAGTATGGAAGTCTGGACGTGTCGACACGCCCCCATGAGTTGACGGAGCTAATTAAAAAAATAATAACAACCAGTTCTTCTCTCAGAAACATGCGGTTCCAGAAAGGTTTTGCTGCACATAAAGATGTGAACTATAGGAACCATTCAGATCTAATGACCTATAATTAACAGCCTAAATCATTTTCCATGTTGTTCATCTGGGTTTTCTGAATTCAACAAAGCAAAAAGAGAGAAAAGGCCAGTGCAGAGGGGCAGAGCAGCCTGGATTCTTTCTTGACTCAGAATAGTTTCCTTTAAAGGAAAGCCTTCATTGTGTGTTTTCTTCATATTGCAATATCCTGTTTAAAGTGATCATATAATAAACAACTAATCAATACTGTATAGATAAAGGAGTGATAATAACCTACAGTGAATCTCTTAGATATAGCTGTGCAGTATCCTTAGTAGACCAGATAGCAGCAGATGATAAAGGGTCATTACAACCAGAAGAGACAGGAGACTTTTATTTTTTAGAGACTTGAGACTTGACTCGGACTTGCAAAAAAAGACTTGTGGACATCTCTGGTTGTCAGCAAACGGGTGGATCCAGCTTCAACTCCAACAAACTCCGGATCCAGACAGGGATATGTTTAAGAAATATGACAGTATGTTTGATTCAGTCACTAGATTCACTCTGAAATATGGTTTATAGTGTCTGTAAATACCATCTGGAGAGGGAAATCTAAAGTTTGACTTGGGTGATGATGGATAGCAGCTTTGGACATTGGCAAAGCAAGGCAATTTTATTAGTATAGCCCGTTTTTTAAAAACAGTTTGTCTCAAAGGGCTTTACATCCCATCATAACAACATCCTCTGTCCTTAGACCCTCACATCCACTGAGGAAAAACTCCATGGAAAACCCTTTAAACAGGGGAAACCAGGAGAAACCTCAGGGTGAGCAACAGAGGAAAAAAATTAAAAGCTTTCAATGTGACTTGGAGGATCACACTGCAAAAACACAAAATCTTTCCAAGAATATTTGTCTTATTTCTTGTCAAAATGTCTCAATTTTAGTCAAGACTAATCTATGTCCACATAAAATAAGACTCATCACCTAAAAATGAACTTGTTTTGAGATTATTTTCATTGGTTTCAAACAAATTTTCACATGAAATAAGTAGAAAAATCTGCCAGTGAAACAAGTTTTTTGTGCTTGGAATAAGAAAGAAAAACTTGCTCCACTGTCAGATTTTTCTACTTATTTAAAGTGGAAAATTTGCTTGAAATAAGTAAAAAGTGTCTAAAAACAAGCTGCTTTTTAATGTGATGAGTCTGATTTTAAGTATAATTAGATTTATTTTGACTAAAAATAAGACAAATATTCTTGGTAAGATGAGTTTTTGCAGTGCATGACCAGTTTATTAGAGATTTCTTTGAGAAAGAATTTAAACCAGATTTTCCTCAGGAACTGAATAAAGTGACTGCAACATTGTGTGATGCGTATAAAACCAGTCGTACATATGGGATGTAGGCTACAGCCAACCACCAGTAGTAACTAAACTAATAAAGAGAAAAGGATATAAAGTGCGTATCTCTCTGTCTCCTCTGTTGCAGGAAGTCCTCTTCAGTTCTACGTCGACGCCATCAACAGCGGTCACGTGACGGCGTACGGTCCCGGTCTGAGCCACGGCACCGTCAACAGACCGGCCGCCTTCACCATCGTCACCAAGGACGCCGGAGAAGGTAGAGACAGTAGGAAGTAGAGCTGGGACCAGACGCTTTTCTCCTGATTCCATTCTAATACGATGTTTTGGATGCTGATCCGATTTAAATTGCGATTCTACGATATTGGCCCAATTTTCTGGATTTTTAGTCTGAATGTTTAACAGCAGTGAAACACTTGAATGATGATGATTGTCTACGGACTATTCGTATTCCAGGAACCATATTCCCCCCAAAAATACACATCACATGTAAGTCAGTTTTTAAGATTCATTCAGCAGCAATATATATGTTAACTCTCTTTTCAAAAGCCTGGACTGCATAAAAGAGGCAAAAATAAAAGAGTATAGAAACAACAGGCTTCTGAAACCTTTCTGACAGAATGAGATATAGACGGAGGTAAACTGCTACAGTTTAACATTTATCTGCACATAAACACTGTAGGAGCCTATAAATTAACATCTCCATTATAAAGTGAACTTAAACCCTTTTCAAAACCTGGACTCTCTGGATGTGAAAAAGGTGAACAAATACACATTGCACAATATTTAAAAAAAAATTCAAAAAAAAAAAAAAAGATTTTTGAAAAAAAAAATCGATTTAAAGAAAAAGTATAGAAAAGTATGGAATTTGATTTTATACATTTCCAGGTCTGGAAAAGTATGGAAAATGGAAACTATTTTATAGAAATATATTTCTCTTAATTAGGGATGCACCGATGCATCGGCCGAACATCGACATCGGCCGATGTTCGGCTCGTTGACTGCCATCGGCCATCGGCAAAAAAAGATGACATTCACCGATGGCAGTGGCCGATGTTTATGTTGGTTTAAATGCCGCATGAACAGCTGTGCTCGGGAGGAACCTTTCTCTTTTCCTTTTTCTTGGGGGGGGAGATATTAGTGGTGCAACTAAGCATCATTGATCCCTGATCTGTTCGGATCAATATCTTCAGTTCGGCACACATGTGATCCGCGAATTGATTTTTGAAAAAAAAAAAGTTGCGTGCATGTTTAATAAACCCACTTGTTAAGTGCAGCGCGGTCATGGCGAGCGGAGGAACGGAGGAGCCTGAACGCCCCGCGTCATTTAAATCCCCTGTATGGGCTTAATATACCGTTAGAGAGGGACTCGTCTTTTTTTTCTAACCTCCGCCGGGCCACATGTATGTGTTTACAACGACGCCAGCGAGAAATCAATAAATGGAGCGGTGGATTACGTAACTGTCATAAACATTACGCAGCGCGTCTGTGTGGCGGTGCCACAGAGACAAGAGCTGAGACACGGACACCGCGGGGCAGCGGCCAGGTAGACTACTACACTGATGTTGCAACGAGAGAGACGCCAGGTGGAAGGCAGAGAGCCTCCGTTCTCACTGTAACCAGTCACAAGTCATGTAGTTAACTATCACAATAACTCTGGGGCTTTTTAATTGAGGTAAAAATGTAGCATAGCCACGGGAGAAATCCTGCTTAGTTTCTCTTTCAGTGTACATTATACAGATTATTTTAAGTTCATCAACCATTTGGAGAAAAAAAAAAACGTTCATCATTCTGTCTCTGTGTTACTAAAGATAAAGGGGGTTAGGGAGAGAAGTCTAAGTAATTTGACATATTTGAGCATTTTATTAAAAAAACAAAACAGTAATGCTATAGTTAGGCTACTTTTCCTGGTAACTACTTTTACCATCTAGCAACTCTACTAACTCTAGGCCACTGTAAGTGTTTTAAGGTTATGTCAACTAAAAATTGACATTAAAGGTTGTTTTTGTTTCATAAATTTGTCTAACTGAATTTGTGCTCATTAAATAATAATATGAAGAGCTGAAAGGCTTTTAAAATAGTTCAGTAATGTTTCTGTGGCACCAAAGACGGAATAAATAACAAAAAGAAAAAACATCGGCATCGGCATCGGCCATCGGCCAAGTTGTTATTTTAAACATCGGCATCGGCATCGGCCCAGAATTTCACAATCGGTGCATCCCTAATCTTAATGCTTATCAGGGTTTGTTGGGTTAATTATTTTGCATGCGTTATATTGTACCAAGCTACAATCTCCTGGGAATTATTTGGTTACATAGTGGCATATACATTCAGAATAATGAAAACAAATGATTAATTGCATGATTTTTTTTATTTAATGCACAACTATTTACTCAAATATCACAAATTATTTGATTTTTTTTTTTAATTAGGGTCTGGAAAAAGTATGGAATTTGGAAATTTCAAATGTGTAGGAACCCTGGTTATAGAACCATTTTAGTTCCTTGTAAATGTAATTTATCATCCATTTAATTCAAACTTCATTATTTTGTTTGATTTGTATTTATGTATTTATTCATTTTCTTACTATGTTTTAGATTTTCTCTATTTATTTGATAGTTTTCTGGATGTATTTTATCAGACCAGCCCCCTCCCTCCTCCCTCTTCCCTCCCCTGGCTGATTTCCCATATACGCTGACACTAACTCCTCGCTGCTCTGGCTAAAAATCATCAAAAAAATATTGCAATACTTATGTGAATCGATTGTTTCTTCCACACTTAGTAGAGAGAGGTGGGAGTGGCCCCCAGGTGTGTCTTTAGCCCCGCCCTCATCGGTGCCGTGTCTCTCTCTGCAGGTGGTCTCTCTCTGGCGGTGGAGGGTCCGTCCAAGGCCGAGATCAGCTGCAAGGACAACAAGGACGGGACGTGCACCGTGTCCTACCTGCCCACCGCCCCCGGAGACTACAACATCATCGTCAAGTTCGACGACAAACACATCCCAGGAAGCCCCTTCACTGCCAAGATCACAGGTAACCCAGTCCACCAGGACCAATCACAGGTCTCCGTTTCGCCCATGTGACCAGATAGACGCGAGGACGGACTCACACTGCAAAAACTCTACGTCTTTCCAAGAATATTTGTCTTATTTCTTGTCAAAATGTCTCATTTCTAGTCAAAACTAATCTCTTTCCACTTAAAATAAGACTCATCACCTAAAAATGAACTTGTTTTTAGATCATTTTCACTTGAAATAAGTAGAAAAATCTGATAGTGGAGCAAGTTTTTCTTTCTTATTACAAGCACAAAAAACTTGCTTTCACTGGCAGATTTTTCTACTTATTTCAAGTGCAAATTATTTTGAAACAAGTGAAAAATGATCTAAAAACAAGTTCATTTTTAGGTGATGAGTCAGTGGACATAGATTAGTTTTGACTAAAATTGAGACATTTTGACAAGAAATAAGACAAATATTCTTGGAAAGATTTTGAGTTTTTGCAGTGCAATCATATGTTTCCGTTCCGTCATGTGACCAGATAGACGTGAGGACTGACCCACACTGCAAAAACTCAAAATCTTTCCAAGAATATTTGTCTTAAAATAAGACTCATCACCTAAAAAAATGAACTTGTTTTCAGTTAATTTTCACTTGTTTCAAACTAATTTTCACTTGAAATAAGTAGAAAAATCTGCCAGTTTTTTGTGTTTGCAATAAGGAAACACAAAAAATTATTAAAAAATATTTTTGATTTATATAAACGATTTAGCTTTATCTTGTAAATATTTTTTTCCTGTGTTATTTGCTGATGACACTACCCTTATAGCAACTCATAATAATTTTAATTATCTGATTGATTCTGTGAACAATGATTTATCTTCAATTTCAAAATGGTTTCAACTGAATAAATTAACACTCAGGGCCCTAGTTTGCTGGCGCAGCGCAGGTGGCGCAAGGTAGCGCAGCCGGTCTAATGCAAGTTTCGACCAGCGCAGCCTAGCGCAAAGTCAGATTGGAAGATTGGCAGAACGCGCTGCGCTGAGATAGGCGTGGCCGCGCAGCAGGGGGAGGCGTCACAGATTCAGCTTGGCGCAGTGGAAGTTTTGTCCGAAAATGTCCCGCCGAGGTTGCGCTGAAAGCTCGCCACCTCCAACCAGGTCTACTCTCAGCGCAGGGCGAAGCGCAGCAGGTGCAGTGGAAGTTTGGCTGACTGACCTGCAGTGCACACACGTCACCAAGACCTCACAGGCAGATCTCCACAGTTCCAGGCACATTTCAATGCAATAAATATCCACAATAACCACTATTTAATGCAACTAACGGAATCAACACGTGAATTTATATCTATATAGATTGTCCCGTCACATCTGACGTCAGATCAAAGCAGAGATCAAAGGCTGTGGCACGCGTAATGGAAACTCCACCTGAATTAACACAGCAGGGACGAACTGGCACTGAAAAGCAGCTGTGGATGTCCCAAAAGCAGGACTGAGGGTGGATGACTGCATGTCGCTGCCGTGTTGAGATACCACTCTGCCCTTGTGATGATCGCTTTATTTATTTATTTATTTACTTATTAATTCATTAGCGGAGAGCGACCGCATCACGCAGCCGTAATGAAAAACAAAACACAAATCATCATCTCTCTTAGTCCACCACAACAGCCTCGGTATCAGATAGTCAGTATATAGCCTACTACAGTATACTCAGCATCTCTATCACAGAAAAAAAAGAGAAAAAAAGAGACGGACAGAGAGAGAGAGAGAGAGAGAGAGGGAGGGAGAGAGAGAGAGAGCGCGAGTCCTTTACGCTGATTTAATCCACATGGTCTGTGTTTATGTTGTGATTAGTGTACACCTGTCATCTTGCTTACACAGGGTTTGAATAAATGTGAGTTTCTTTATTAGTGTATTAGTTGTTTCTTAGATTGCGTAGGGGTTCTCAGTGTATCAGATCAATCCTGGTTAAGTATATTAGTAAACTCATTATTGGTCACTCTGAGCTCGGACCTCCGGACCAAAACAGCTGTTTCCTCCTGGGAGAGGTTCGGCCTCTGGCGTCGCTGTCTCCTCCGTCCATGTCCAAGTATAAAATGACAAACTTGCAGCGCGCATCACCCGCCGCGCAGTTAAAGGTGAGGAGAGGAGCTCCTTTGATTGGTGAAGATCTGACTCGGCTGTGTCAAACCCACTCCACGCCTTTCTCTCCTCCTCCTGTCTCCCTCCCGCCCTGTCTCCTCCCTCTTCACCGTTTGCGCCGGTGGGAGGGACGAGGGGAGGGGCTGCGCTGGTCTAAGTCTGACTGCGCGGCCCAGCAAACTTGCGAAATGGACCTGGACCACACCCCGTTGGCGTGGCGAAGCTGCGCTGATGCTAGACTTCACCTGGTCGACGAAACTAGGGCCCTCAATGTGAAGAAATGTAACTTTATAATCTTTTGCAATATTAACAAGTCTTATCCTAAAGATCAAGCTAAATTATACATTAATGGAATAGAAATGACCCAAGTCAAAACTACCAAATTCCTCGGAATATTAGTTGATGAAAGACTTGATTGGACAAATCATATAGACCTTGTTTGCAAGAGATTAACAAAGATGATGGGCATCCTAAGAAAAGTGTGCCCATTTATACATCCTTCTGCTCATTTAACGTTATATTATAGTTTTTTATTTCCTTATTTGAACTACTGTAACATGGTCTGGGCAGCTACATCTCCTACACATCTCAAGAAATTATGTACTATTCAGAAGAGATTCATAAGATTCATCTCACATTCAAATAGATATGCTCCATCAGCACCACTATTCACTAAGTATTCTCTTCTACCAATTCACAAATTCAATAACTATCAGATTTGTTTGTTTGTTCACAAGTTTATCTACAAGAATCAAGATCTCCCTGTCACTTTTCAAAATTTCTTTACATTCACTCATAATGTACACTCTCACCGCACTAGACACAGTAATAATCTTACTCTATATTTACCCTTTACCCGCACATCACACCATCAGTTTAACATGACATACAGAGGTCCAATGTTTTGGAATGGACTACCTCCCTCATTAAGATCCATTTCTTCTTATTCACTTTTTAAAAAGCAGTTAAAAACACATCTCAATTTCTCTTGAATTTCCCGCTCTTTCCTCTCTCTCTTTCACTCTCTCCATATCTCACATCCTTACTCTGTCCTTTTATGAGTTTAATTAATTAATTAATTTTTTGTAATTATCTCTATTGTCCTTATTTGTTACCGAATTACTTTGCACTTTATCTCTTTATTTTTTTCTCATTTCTGTTTTCTTTTGCTCACATAACATTGATTATGTATGCACTTTATCTCCTTTTTATGTTTATTTGTTAGCCATTGAAATTTGTCTTGTTGTAATTTGTTATAGGGGTGGAACCTATGTACAAGCCAACCGGCTTCGTTCCCTCCTTGCACCATTGAAATTTGTGTGCTAAATAAATAAACTCTAAACTCTAAGAAAAACTTGCTCCACTATCAGATTTTTCTACTTATTTCAAGTGAAAATCTGCTTGAAAGAAGTAAAAAGTGTCTAATAACAAGCTGCTTTTAATGTGATGAGTCTTATTTTAAGTAGAATGAGATTAGTTTTGACTAGAAATGAGACAAATATTGTTGCTAAGATATTAGATTTTTTGCAGTGCAGGTTGAGCGGTAGTGAGGATGTCGGTCCTGTTGAAGCTGCTGTCTGTAGCAGAGGTTGTTGCTGTGTTTGACCTGCAGGTGATGACTCCATGAGGACATCCCAGCTCAACGTCGGCACGGCGACGGACGTCTCGTTGAAGATCACAGAGACGGACCTGAGCAGCCTGACGGCGACCATCAGAGCTCCGTCTGGAAACGAGGAGCCCTGTCTGCTGAAGAGGCTTCCCAACAGACACATCGGTCAGTCCTGCTCTGATGCATTCTAGTCCAACATTAAAGGGACATTCCTCTCTAAGTTTAAAGGGATAGTTCACCCAAAATTCAAATTTCACTCATTATCTACTCACCCTCATGTCGACTAAGAGCTGTGAGAATTTTCAGAGTCCTCTGTGCCTTCTCTGAGTTACGGGGGGTCCGCACAGCAGTATTTGTCCATATAATGGTTGTGAATGGATACCACTTTTCTTTATCCAAAAAGACACACCAAAAAACATCCAAATACCTCCATAGTGCTCGTCTGTAATGTCCCTCTTGTATTGAAGCCCCAACATGAGAAATTGTCCCGCCGGTCAGTGCAAATCACACAAGATTTGCAGGAAGAGCAGTGAACTGAGACACTGGGAGCTTCCGCTACAAACAAGCTTAAAATATAGACTTATTTAATTTTTTTCGGAACAATTTCTCATGTCGGGGCTTCAATACAAGACGGACATTACAGACGAGCAGCATGGAGGTATTTGGATGTTTTTTGGTGTGTCTTTTTGGACGAAGAAAATTGGGTATCCATTCACATCCACAACAAATACTGCTGCGCGGAGCCCCGCTGTAACTCAGAGAAGGCACGGAGGACTCTGAAATGAATTGAAATTTGAATTTTGGGTGAACTATCCCTTTAACCCAAAGTCACCATCAGACCCAGTAGAACCCCCCCCCCTCCAGAGATCAAGTTACCGACCACAAACTTCTCTAGTTGTGGCGACAGATAGAAAAACACTGCTGTCTATGGAGCCACCAGCCAACCGCCATTAGAAAGCCGCTCATTGCCACAAATAACGCTGAGAACAGCACCAAACTACATCAACAGTACAAACAGGGTCCCATCCCATAATACCCGCACTGCAAAAACTCAAAATCTCACCAAGAATATTTGTCTTAGTACAGCGGTTAAGCCCCTCAAATCAAGGGGAATTGTGCACTTTTTGAAAGAAACATGAAACTTCTACCATAGTTAGTTTATACCATGAGGTTTATTTTCAGATCGGGAGGGAAGTCAGATTTGACCTCTGAGGCCCGGGAGAGGTCAAATCCAAGATGGCCGCCAATAATATTCAAAAATATCTTGTTTCTAGTCAAAATGTAATTTCTAGTCAAAATAAATCTAATTCTACTTAAAATAAGACTCATCACATAAAAAATAGCTTGTTTTTAGACACTTTTTACTTCTTTCAAGCAGATTTTCACAAAAAACTTGCTTTCACTGGCAGATTTTTCTACTTATTTCAAGTGAATATTTGTTTGAAACAAGTGAAAATGATCTAAACACAAGTTAATTTTTAGGTGATGAGTCTCATTTTAAATGGAAAGAGTTTAGTTTTGGCTAGAAACAAGACATTTTGACAAGAAATAAGACAAATATTCTTGGAAAGATTTTTAGTTTTTGCAGTGTGGCATCAAACACCTGCTGGCTTTGCCTGGTTTCTATTGAAAAGAGACCAAAACACAACTCACCCACTCTCCTCCAGCTGTTTCCTACTGATGCAGAAGCCCTAACGAGTCGATCACCGGCACTCGGCAATCAGAGTTCCTGTGATCTGCTGTGAATTTATCAAATATTATATCGGGTCTTAATTAATCCCGAGACAATAGATATATTAAAAACCTAATTCTAACAATTGCAAAGTGGTCAATTTTCTAAAATTGGAAACAAGATACAAGGACCAACATGACAGACTTTGTAAAACCGACAGAATGACAGAATTCTCTTGTCAGAACTAAATTTTAGGACGTTGAGGCCGATGAGGTCAGAGGGAAACAACTCTTATGGATACTGATGTAAGGATGCTGACTGTAATATTATATACACCGTCTCATCTTTCATCATCGTTTTGTGTTTGCATTGTATGTTCGAGATGATCTTTCAAAGTTGTTAAATGGGAATGTCTTGATTATTTCAATTAAAACAAAGAACAATAACCAGTGAGTGTTAAACAGGGAAATGAACAGAGCTGAGCTGATCAAACTATCGCAGTCAGTTAAGCTGCTGCATTTTAGGAACTAAACGTCACTAGACTCCCGACGTCTCTGTAATGGACTGGTCAGGTCTTCTGCATCAGTAGGAAGCAGCTGGAGGAGAGTGCACTGCAAAAACTCTAAATCTTACCAAGAATATTTGTCTCATTTCCAGGCAAAATGTCATTTCTAGCCCAAACAAATCAAATTATACTCAAAATAAGACTCGTCACATAGAAATTTGCTTGTTTTTAGACACTTTTTACTTCTTTCAAGCAGATTTTCACTTGAAATAAGTAGAAAAATCTGATAGTGGAGCAAGTTTTTCTTTCTTATTACAAGCACAAAAAACTTACTTTCACTGGCAGATTGTTCTACTTATTTCAAGTGAGAATTAGTTTGAAACAAGTGAAAATTATCTAAACACAAGTTATTTTAAGTGGAAAGAGATTAGTTTTGACTAGAAATGAGACATTTTGACAAGAAATAAGACAAGTATTCTTGGAAAGATTTTGAGTTTTTGCAGTGTGGGTGAGTTGTGTTTTCATCTCTTTCCAATAGAAACCAGGCAAAGCCAGAAGGTGCGTTAGAGCTAAACTTAGGCGGATTATCCCTTTAATGAGCAATGCTAAGGCTGAGGTGATGTGCTTCCTCCTGTCTGCAGGTATCTCCTTCACGCCGAAGGAAGTGGGCGAACACGTGGTGAGCGTGAAGAAGAACGGGAAGCACGTGACCAACAGTCCGTTTAAGATCATGGTGGGCCAGTCGGAGATCGGCGACGCCAGCAAGGTGAAGGTGTACGGCCAGGGCCTGGTGGAGGGGCACACCTTCGAGGTCGCCGAGTTCATCGTGGACACCAGGAACGCAGGTGAGAGTGGGCGGAGCCTCGGCTTCCTCACACTGCAAAAACTCTAACGCCTTCAGAGAATATTTGTCTTCTTTCTTGTCAAAATGTCTCATTTCTAGTCAAAATTGATCTATTTCCACTTAAAATAAGACTCGTCACCTAAAAATTAACTTGTTTTTAGATCATTTTCACTTGTTTTTAGATCATTTTCACTTGAAATAAGTAGAAAAATCTTTTTTTGTGCTTGTAATTAGAAAGAAAAACTTGCTCCACTATCAGATTGTTCTGATTATTTCAATTGAAAATCTGCTTGAAAGAAGTAAAAAAACAACAACACTAAAAACAAGCTACTTTTTAAATGTGATGAGTCTTATTTTAAGTAGAATGAGATTTGTTTTGACTAGAAATGAGACAAATATTCTTGGTAAGATATTTGAGTTTTGGCAGTGTGAAAATTTTGCCAGTGAAAGTTTTTTGTGCTTGTAATAAGAAAGAAAAACTTGCTCCACTATCAGATTTTTCTACTTATTTCAAGTGAAAATCTGCTTGAAAGAAGTAAAAAGTGTCTAAAAACAAGCTGCTTTTTATGTGATGAGTCTTATTGAGTCTGTGCAGGGACTACAGGTGGAAATTAGCAATTGTTGCTATAACCTGGCTCAAAGCATCTCTTCTTGTTTCACAAGATTAATGTTTTTTGTGCATTGCCCCTGTTTTAAATAAATAAATTCATTCATTCATTCATTCATATTTTAAGTATAATGAGATTAGTTTTGACTAATGTCATTTTGACTAGAAATAAGACAAATATTCTTGGTAAGATGTTTGAGTTTTGGCAGTGCGAAAAATCTGCCAGTGAAAGTTTTTTGTGTTTGTAATAAGAAAGAAAAACTTGCTCCACTGTCAGATTTTTCTACTTATTTCAAGTGGAAATCAGCTTGAAAGAAGTAAAAAGTGTCTAAAAACAAGCTGCTTTTTATGTGATGAGTCTGATTTTAAGTAGAATGAGATTTGTTTTGACTAGAAATGACATTTTGACTAGAAATAAGACATATTTTTGGTAAGATATTTGTGCTCCGGCAGGTTACGGCGGTCTGGGTCTGTCCATCGAGGGGCCCAGTAAAGTGGACATCAACTGTGAGGACGTGGAGGACGGCACCTGTAAAGTCACCTACTGTCCCACCGAACCAGGAAACTACATCATCAACATCAAGTTCGCAGACCAACACGTCCCAGGTACGACCCCAACGACCAGCTGCCCTGAACTATGGGATGTTTTCACACCTGTGGCTCGTCTGCTTTGGTCTGATCCAGCAGCTAAAACAATACAACAGTCCCAACCGGTCCAAAGATGTAAGCAAACACCATGATGCACAAACCAACTGAGGTCTAAACAGGCGCGGTTTAAGTTCATACAGTCATTTGTGTGTATTTTGGGACCAAAAGCCGGTAAAACATGGGTCAGGCAAACAATACGACATCGCCATGACAACATAGTGTCATGTATATATCATTTTGCCTCGTGGCAACGGACCGCTTGTTCATCCCGTCACGTGCAGCGGCTGTCGTCCGTCTGCCTGATTCCACCTGAACGCAGCATAAAGAAGACGACTGAGTTGGTTGCAATACACAACCTCACCACTAGATGGTAGTAAACCCTACACAATGTCCCTTTAAAGAGGAACTAGTAGAGTATTTCCACCTTAACTCTTCATGATTTCCACCTTACCTCTGTAGTACATCCACCTTAACTCTGTAGTATTTCCACCTTACCTCTGTAGTATTTCCACCTTAACTCTGTAGTATATCCACCTTAACTCTTCATGATTTCCACCTTAACTCTGTAGTATTTCCACCTTACCTCTGTAGTATTTCCACCTTAACTCTGTAGTATTTCCACCTTAACTCTGTAGTACATCCACCTTAACTCTTCATGATTTCCACCTTAACTCTGTAGTATTTCCACCTTACCTCTGTAGTATTTCCACCTTACCTCTGTAGTATTTCCACCTTAACTCTGTAGTATATCCACCTTAACTCTTCATGATTTCCACCTTAACTCTGTAGTATTTCCACCTTAACTCTGTAGTATTTCCACCTTAACTCTAGTATTTCCACCTTAACTCTAGTATTTCTACCTTAACTCTGTAGTATTTCCACCTTAACTCTGTAGTATATCCACCTTAACTCTTCATGATTTCCACCTTAACTCTGTAGTATTTCCACCTTAACTCTGTAGTATTTCCACCTTAACTCTAGTATTTCCACCTTAACTCTTCATGATTTCCACCTTAACTCTGTAGTATTTCCACCTTAACTCTGTAGTATTTCCACCTTAACTCTAGTATTTCCACCTTAACTCTAGTATTTCTACCTTAACTCTGTAGTATTTCCACCTTAACTCTGTAGTATTTCCACCTTAACTCTAGTATTTCCACCTTAACTCTAGTATTTCTAGCTTAACTCTGTGGTAGTTCCACCTTAACTCAGCTCCATGTGTCCCTTGTCTCTAGTTCTGGTTAAACCACCTTAACTCTGTAGTATTTCCACCTTAACTCTTTAGTATTTCCACCTTAACTCTGTAGTATTTCTACCTTAACTCTGTAGTATTTTTACCTTAACTCTAGTATTTCCACCTTAACTCTGTAGTATTTCTACCTTAACTCTGTAGTATTTTTACCTTAACTCTAGTATTTCCACCTTAACTCTGTAGTATTTCTACCTTAACTCTGTAGTATTTCTACCTTAACTCTGTAGTTTTTTTACCTTAACTCTAGTATTTCCACCTTAACTCTGTAGTATTTCCACCTTAACTCTAGTATTTCCACCTTAACTCTAGTATTTCCACCTTAACTCTGTAGTATTTCCACCTTAACTCTAGTATTTCCACCTTAACTCTAGTATTTCCACCTTAACTCTAGTATTTCCACCTTAACTCAGCTCCATGTGTCCCTTGTCTCTAGTTCTGGTTAACTAAATGCCTTGTAACTAGTTCCAGGGAGAATGGAGCGTCTCTTGGCTGAAAACCAACCGACCCGGTGTCCCAGCTCTCGTCTCCATGGCGACACCGCCACACAAACGTAACGCGCTAACCCGTAACCCGTAATCTCTGTAATCTCTCTATGACAGATAAGACTACACAGATATACACATGGTAACATGGTAGATGATAAATAACCTTATCCATCACTCCACACTGCAAAAACTCAACATCTTTCCAAGAATATTTGTCTTATTTCTTGTCCAAATGTCTCATTTCTAGTCAAAACTAAACTCTTTCCACTAAAAATAAGACTCATCACCTAAAAATGAACTTGTTTCTAGATCATTTTCACTTGTTTCAAACTAATTTTCAATTGAAATAAGTAGAAAAATCTGCCAGTTTTTTGTGCTTGTAACAAGAAAGAAAAACTTGCTCCACTGTCAGATTTTTCTACTTATTCCAAGTGAAAATCTGCTTGAAATAAGTAAAAAGTGTCTAAAACCAAGATACGTTTTAATGTGATGAGTCTTATTTTATTTTAAGTAGAATTAGATTTGTTTTGACTAGAAATAAGACAAATATTCTTGGTAAGATTTTGAGTTTTCTTCGTTGGAAACAGATGCACATGGAGGAGAGGAGGGTTAGAGACACAGAGGAGAAGGACTGGACTTTCATAGTTCCTCTTTAAAGAGTGGGCGAAGTCCATCAGAGGTTGTGATGTCATAAGGTCTGCTGTGACATCACCAGTTGAAGGTAACCAGGTGTGTCCCCCCCCCCTCCCCCCAACAGGAAGTCCGTTCACGGTGAAGGTGCTGGGCGAGGGCCGGATGAAGGAGAGCATCACCAGGAAGCGCCAGGCGCCGTCCATCGCCACCGTGGGCAGCACCTGTGACCTCAACCTCAAGATCCCAGGTGAGTCATGACATCACTGCCCCCCCTCCCCCTCCCCCCCTCCCTGCACCTGTAGTCCAGTCATTTTATGAAAAAAGGTTGAACAAACTGCAACAGAAGCAAACTCAACTGGTTTTGTTTCCTCAACATGTCCTGAGTGAGGGAAAAAAGCCCCGAAGAATCCCATTAGGGGAATGTTTAGGAAAAGACCCAAATATATCCCATAATACGCCTAATCATTATTTTTCTCACATGAATAGGGTAAAATTTTTAACCTTTAGAAATCTCCATGAAAATGACTGAGTTGATTACTTACATTAAGACAAACAAAAAATGTATTACAAGTTTTTTGAAATTCTTTGTTAACATGAGCAAATTTGCAGAAATTTGCATAAATTCCACCGTTTTGACGGCACATGTATATATGAAGTTGCTGTGGTGGTACCAGCATGAAAACTGGAATGAGTTGACTCCATCGGTCAACCGACAAGAAACCACTTTAAATTTCAAGATGACTGCAATTTTTCAAGACAGCCACATCCTTAGAGCAGGTATGACATTACGTTTGGCTAATTTGCATACATACAACACCTGATCTAAACGTTGGGTAGAGCAGGTGAAAATGTCTTGTTCAGTCTTGTTAACATATTACAGTTAAAAAACTTCATATTAAGGTCTGAATGGAACCCATTTAGGCTATCAGGTGTTGTATGTATGCAAATACGCCATACGTAATTGACCTATGGCTAAGCCCCGCCCCCTCCACTTACTTGGACAAACAGTCAACATTGGGTGACAGTTGCTATGGCAACAGCTGTCACAGTAGGAGACATTTTACAGGAGGCAACTGATGATTTTTGGAGACAGAAAGATTAAATATCATCTGGAAGTCACCAAGACTTCACTTAACTTTACTGCTATGGCTGTCGGTTGCAGCGAAACGCCGATAGCGACGGGCTAACTTCTGTTAGCCTGTCTATGGAGTTTTACATTATACGTTAGCATTAAGCTAGCGGACTTTATGCTTAGTTGTGATGCTGGCTAACATCTAAACATCTCAAATACGTTGTTGACTTAACTTAGAACAGATGTAGACATCCTTGTTAAGTTTATCCACGTTTAGTTGGTGTTGTGGTCTACTGCATAACTTTATCCAGAGCAGACACTTCTCTGGGTTGAGATGTGGCTTGGGAAAAGGTTAAAAAATCCCCCCGTGGCCTCTCAGGATACCTAGTGTCAGAGTTGCATGTACCCCATGAACACCGTTTGACCATTTTAAACTTAAAATGTCAAGAAAAAACATAAAAACGAATGAAAACGGACTAACTGCAATGCATTTCAATGGACGTGGAAGCAGAGAATGTCCCAGTGTATGGGCTAGCTATGCGCACTGTGATTGGCTCATCGTGTTAGGGGGCGTGGCTTAGCTATAGGTCAATTGGATTATGCACATACCTGCTGTACTAAGGATGTGGCTATCTTGAAAAATTGCAGTCATCTTGAAATTTAAAGTAATTTCTTGTTGGTTGACCAATGGAGTCAAATCATTCCAATTTTCATGTTGGTACCACCACAGCACCTTTATGTGCCGTCAAAACGGTGGAATTTATGCAAATTTGCTCATGTTAACAAAGAATTTCAAAAAACTTGTAATACATTTTTTGTTTGTCTTAATGTAAGTAATCACCTCAGTCGTTTTCATGGAAATATCTAAAGGTTAAAAATTTTACCCTATTCACGTGAGAAAAATAATGAATAGGTGTATTATGGGCTATATTTGGGTCTTTTTCTAAACTTTCCCCTAATGGGATTCTTCAGGGATTATTTCCCCCTCACTCAGGACATGTTGAGGAAACAAAACCAGCTGAGTTTGATTCTGTTGCAGTTTGTTCAACGTTGACCCCTTTTTGGCCTAAAATTACTGGACTACTGTCTTCCCCGCTTCCTCCTCTTCACCTCCTTCTGCTCTTTGTCCCTCGTTTCCTCCTCTCCCCTCCTCCTCCTCCTCCTCTCCTCCTCCTCCTCCTCCTCTTCCTCCTCCTCCTCCTCTCCCCTCCTCCTCCTCCTCCTCTCTCCTCCTCCTGCTGCTGCTTCAGGGAACTGGTTTCAGATGGTGTCGGCTCAGGAGCGCCACACGCGGACGTTCACGCGCAGCAGCCACACGTACACGCGCACGGAGCGGACGGAGATCAGTAAGACGCGGGCGGGGGAGACCAAGAGGGAGGTGCGGGTGGAGGAGAGCACGCAGGTGGGAGGAGGAGGAGGAGGAGGAGGAGGGGATCCCTTCAGAGACGTGTTCGGAGACTTCCTGGGCGGATTCAGCGCCGGCGGTGGCGAGCGACCGCCGCTGCAGGACGGTGTGTGTGTGTGTGTTGCAGAAACCTGCTGCTGCTGCATGTGCATGACTGAGCTCTAACAGAAACCTTCCCATGATGCTTCACTCTCATCCTCACCTGCTTTTACTTTGACATGTCACTTCCTGTCTCCCCTTTACCTTCATCACCATCGTTTGAACCTCAAACTTTATTGTCTTGACATTTAGAACAATCAGTACGTTTACATTAGAGCACTGTAAAAGAGAGTAGCGACAGCATTGGTCAAGTGGAAACGCCCCCTGGTGGTGGATATGGGTTTTGCAAATGTGTGTGTGCGGTATTTTCAATAATTTAAGGACATTTATAGATCACCCACGTTAATAGCATCATCGTGGACCCTTTTACAGATAAATATTAACATATAGTGGCCATTTATTGTTGTGTCAGGAATGCTTGCTGTTTTAAATGATAAAGATAAAGTCCACTAAAGTGTCATACTGTAAGTTTGCGCGCTAAATTCAACTGTGTTAGCTAACTGTTTGCCACTTAAGCCTGTGTTTTCTTTAGTTTGTTTGTTTGGTCAAGCAAGTTATTGTGCTGCTGGCTTTTATTTTATTTCCATGCGAGGCTTTTTATGTTATTTATTTTGACAGCTGGTGGTTGCTTAGCAGCGGTAAAGCGTTCGCTCGTCCCCTTCTGTGTTTGTCCGCTGTGTGACCGGTAGTACTGTAAACAGCTCCGTGTGTTTTTATTAATTATCATTTTTTTAATCAAAATTGGAGAAAAAACTTCACATAATACGTTTTGGGTTTGATTTTGTCACATTTTGTAACGTTTTTTAAGTGTTGTCATCTTTTATTTTGTGTGTTATATCTATGTTTATAAAAAACAAAACTGTTGTTCACATTAATGTTACAATTTAAATTTTGAAATAAATAAATTATAAGCATAACTTAATATGACCAAGGCACCTAAAAGCAAAAACACAGCAGTTTTCATCAATTTACCAGCAAGTTGGCAACACACATACATTGGAGTGAATGGGTTTCTTGGGCGGATTTGCAATACCCATATCCTGCCACTAGGGGGAGAATAAAGTGACCACGGGAGTCTATGGTGGTGTCGCTACTCTCTTTTCCAGTGCTCTAGTTTACATTAGAGCAGTGTAAAAGAGAGTAAGGACACCACCACTGACTCCCGTGGTCACTTTATTCTCCCCCTAGTGGCAGGATATGGGTATTGCAAATCCGCCCAAGAAACCCATTCACTCCAATGTATGTGTGTTGCCCACTTGCTGGTAAATTGATGAAAACGGCCGTGTTTTTGTTTTTAGGTGTCTTGGTCATATCAGATTATACTTAGAATTAGTTTATTACAAAATGTAGATTGAAACATTCATGTAGACAACTGTTTTTTTTTACTCTCCTATGTGTTAATGTTTATCTGTAAAGGATCCTCAATGATGCTATTAACGTGGGTGATCTATAAATGTCCTTAAATGATTGAAAACACCACACTGCTCATTCACCAACAATGCAGAGATGTCAGTTCTTTTGCAAAACCCATATTCCTCCACCAGGAGGCGCTGCCATTGGACCAATGCTGTCACTACTCTCTTTTACAGTGCTGTAATCATCACCATCATCATCATCATCATCATCATCGTGTTTTTTATGTTTGAACCTCAAACTTTATTGTCTTGACGTTTAGAACACTCAGTACGTTTACATGACAGTTGAAAAAAACTGAATTATTGCATTAATCCGACTGCAACTGGACGTGTTAGTCCGACTAATCAGACTCATCACAATTCTCCTAATCCCACTAAAACACCCAGAGGATGTGATTGGAAATCAGTTTTCTTCTGCATGTATTCACCTTAAAGGGATAGTTCACCCAAAATTGAAATGTCACTCATTATCTCCTCCCCCTCATGTGGACTAAGGGCTGGGAGAAGTTTCAGAGTCCTCCGTGGCTTCTCTGAGTTACAGGGGGTCTCGGCGTAGCAGTGCATGTCCATATGACGGTTGAGAACGGAGCTCACTTTTCTTCGTCCAAAAAGACACACCAAAAAACATCCAGATACCTCCATGCTGCTTGTATGTAATGTCCCTCTGGTATTGAAGCCCCGACATGAGAAATTGTTCCGCCGATCATTGCACTGACACAGGAAGAGCAGTGAACTGAGACACTGGAAGCTTCCGCTACAAACAAGCTTGAAATATAGACTTATTTAATTTTTTTCGGAACAATTTCTCATGTCGGGGCTTCAATACAAGACGGACATTACATACGAGTATTTAGATCAATGTTTTCCTCCAGTAAGAGGAGCCGCTGTAATCTCGACCTCACATTAAACAGGCGTTCATCATCGCTAATGGAAATTAGAATGGCTTTTAACACCTTGCCAGGAGGACTACAGTCTGAAACTGTTCATTAATGTGCACTGTCCTCCTTAAATAAATAAAATAAATAAAAAAATAAAAAAGAAACACAACAAGCCGGTAGATGAGTTGCTGGGCGACAGCAGTGGTTCTAAAGACTAACTATGGCTTGTTTGAAAGGTGAAACTTTCTCCTTCCAATGGGGACAAACCGTTTATTTCTACACACCTCCGTTCCTGAGCCATCCCAAACTAAACAGTGGCCAGTTTTCATCCGAATCCCTGCTTGTTTTCTAGAAATGGAGATATAGCATTCAATTAGTTAATGTTCATCGCTATGCAGACGACACTAAACTCTTTATAGGCATTGATTCTGATCTGTAGGTTAGAGCAGTGGTTCCCAGCCCTCTTGATTTTAAGGGGTTTAATAATTTTAATGTAATTAAAATGTTAAATAAATGAGTCGGCTAAGCATTTAATTCATATATGTGACAAAATCAACTAAATTCAAGGGCCACGTTAAACATTTATTTGTGTATTTAAATAGATAAACAAATAAATTATAAGCCTATATCAATAGATGACTGAATATCAACAGTTTTAAAACATTAAATACATAATATACAGCAGGGCAATATCAGGCACAATGAATTTGGAAAACAACATGGAACAATGAGAAAAAACCTGTGTAAAATTACAACATATTCTGCAGAACTTGTACTTTTAAAAACACAATTATGTTTTTAAAAGTACAAGTTCTGAAGAAATATGTTGTAATCATACACAGGTTCTCCTCATTGCTCCATGCTGTTATTAAATTACTCAAATGTAAAATGTTTAAGTTAAATTACTTCATGTAAAAGAAGTTATGATGATCCTTTTCTTGTTTTATTTTACATCGGGGGGGGGGGGGGTCACCAAAGTTTTCAATGGTAAAAATTTGGGTCCCTTAAGAAAAGGTTGGGAACCACTGAGTTAGAGAACTGAACCAGAACCAGACAAATCCTGACCTAACCCGCAGACAGTAGTGGTTCTAAAGAGAAGAAGGCGTTGGCGACCGTTGTGATGGTTAGTTCAGTCAGTTCACAGCGACAGGATTCGATCTGAGACAGGAGAACAGAGTCTGATCTGAGCCGAGTGTGGATTACTGACGTATTAACAGTGTGTGATCCAGGTGCATGATTCTTTAGAGACTCTGTAGACCAGAACCAGTCTGATCCTTGCCCCCCCCGCCCCCTCCCTCAGGTGAGGCCGGTAACCAGGAGATGACGGCTCAGGTGACGAGTCCCGGGGGGAAGACGGAGGACGCGGAGATCATCCGGGGAGAAGACAGCACCTACAGCGTCCGCTTCATCCCCCAGGAGATGGGTCCTCACACCGTCAACGTGAAGTACCGGGGCCAGCACGTCCCCGGCAGCCCCTTCCAGTTCACCGTGGGGCCGCTGGGGGAGGGGGGGGCCCACAAGGTCCGGGCCGGAGGAACCGGACTGGACCGGGGCGTGGCCGGGATCCCAGGTCAGCTGACACTCTCTCGAATCCAAATCCCAAATAAACTTTTATTTGTCCCGGGAGGGAAATTTGTCATGGGCATAATACAGCTGCTTTTTACTTGTACAAAAAACAGTAGTAACACTGGCCCACATATCAAAGAGAGAAAAGAGAGAAAAAGAAAAAGTGCAGGGAGTGCAATAAATAGTTTAAAATACTCATAAGACAAGTTCAAATAAAATAAAAAAAAACATACTAAAAAACTAAAAGAGAACAAGGGATGTTCATTAATTAAAGCCAGCAGGTGAACAGGCAAGCCGGATGTAATAGTCTCTCTCAGTCCCTCACCCTTCATAGAGTTCAGTTCAGTTGTATGTGTGTGTGTGTGTGTGTGTTTGACAGAGACTTGAACTAAACCGGTGCCTGAAGCAATGTTATAAAAGTAAAAAAAAAAGCAGCCCATAATAAGCACAGAGCTTTGAGAGAGAAGCCAATGAAGTCCAACAGGGAGCAACAGGAGGAATAAAGTCTGACCTGTGTGTGTGTGTGTGTGTGTTTATAAACATGTTAACGAGCTCCAGGTGGATTGTTTATGAACCTTAATGAGCTCTGGCCTGAGGCTCAGAGGTTACCACGGCGATAGGGGCCCCCCAGGCTGAGGCAGACAGAAACGTGGAGAAAAAGCGATTTTCTGCCTCTGCACTGGTCTCACATTTGGGCTTACTGTGAGAAAACGGTAGCTCCTATCAGAAAAAAACACAGACCATCATCGCTGTAAGGACTTCCTGAACGATTTGGTGTGATTTTGGTGTTTCTACAGTAAATATTTTGGAGACACTTAAGATTTTAAAACATCGGTCCGTTCTGCTTCTCTCAGAAAATCTTTGTATTGGAGTCAATGAGGAGCAGAGACAGACGTGGCCGCACTCAGAGGCTGACAATTCAAATTCTGTATATCTCTTAGATATTTTGAGCACATTGTGAGAGACAGAACAAGTTTGTCTACAAATTTGGAAAAAATCATGTGTTTAGAGTGTAAATTGTGGCCGGGCCGAGTGTGGAAAGAAAAAAAGTTTCAGGCGATTTCAGACAACTTCTCCCGCATGAACATCCCAGTTGTTTCTGATCTTTCTCTATGATCTTATTGGCCATTGTTATCATTTGTTTCCAGTTTGGCTCTATTTCTAACCAAACCCTGCACATACATCGTAACTCTGAACACTTTCTACAAGACCTTGATAGACCAGCTCCAAAATCTTACTCACAGAACATGAGTTAAATTTCCTGATAAGATGCAACCGCTGCATTACCTTTGTAAAAATATACAATATATACAAATAAGACTCATCACCTAAAAATTAACTTGTTTTTAGATCATTTTCACTTGTTTCAAACAAATTTTCAATTGAAATAAGTAGAAAAATCTGCCAGTGAAAGGAAGATTTTTGATCTTGTAATAAGAAAGAAAAACTTGCTCCTCTGTCAGATTTTTGTACTGATTTAAAGTTGAAAATTTGCTTGAAAAAAGTAAAAAAGTGTCTAAAAACAAGCTGCTTTTAATGTGATGAGTCTTATTTTTAAGTATAATTAGATTTATTTTGACTAGAAATAAGACAAATATTCTTGGTAAGATATTGAATTTTTGCAGTGCATGTATTTTAACTCCTGCGCTGTTTCAAGCTGCTGGTCATTAGTAATATCAGGTGGAGGCTGATTGTCGTCTCCCCTCCTGTTGTTCCAGCTGAGTTCAGCATCTGGACCCGTGAGGCCGGCGCCGGGGGTCTGTCCATCGCCGTGGAGGGGCCCAGCAAGGCCGAGATCACCTTCGAGGACCGGAAGGACGGGTCCTGTGGAGTGGCCTACGTGGTCCAGGAGCCGGGTGAGACTCCTAACTCTGATGCTCCATAACCCTAACCCTAAGAAGACGAAGTTGTGTTGTGCTGTGTTCAAGACGACTCAGAACTCTGAATGTCCCAGTTGAAAACTCAGATTTGAGGCGTTGGAGATGCACCACGACCAGGGCAACCACAAACATGTCGGACTGAGACAAACTCTGCATTCAAAGTGCTTCTAAGGCATTAAAACAATTTTAAAGGGACAACGAGGAGTTTCTATTTGGTTATAAAAAAGTCTCATATTAATGTGGATGAATCTACGTTACCACTTGTTAATGGTCCATTTTAGATAAATCTATGGTTTTGTCTCTATGGTTATTTTGTTATTATTAGTGGTGGTGGAAATGCTGGGCGAGCCGACCAGCGTTTCTTTACTTTCGGTTTCGTGGCGAGTTATGAGAATAACGCCGCCGAATCTCCGTTTATGGTGGGAACTACGACGGTATGTGATCGTCTTCCAACCTCTGACTTTAATTCTTGATGAATGAAAACATGAGTCTGTCTTGCGCCGGTCAAAGAATTTCACGGTGCGGAGGCTCATAAATGTAGTGTGGAAACACTTCGCTTTAACAAAACTCCTCCGTTGTCCCTTTAAAAAAGAATCATTTTGAAATAATGAAACAGATCATTTAAAATGAAAGAGAAATAACAAAATGAGTTTCCTGTGTTCCACAACATCAGTAGGTTAATCTGTAGCTGTAAGTAAATATTGTACGTTTCATAACATTTTAATGTATTTTGGCGTTAAAAGATGTATTTTAATCTATGTTTTTACCGTTGACGGTGACGTTGTGGTTCTGTACGGTGCAGATCGACGCGTCACGTCACACGACTGATTCTCTGAGAAGTCGGGGACGGTTTTCAAGTACGAGGTCAAAAAAACCCGAGTTCTGAGTTGCCTCGAACGCAGCATTAGAGAAAAGGTGTGACATCACTGATGACGTCATAAACAGCTGTTTTCCTCTCTCTCTCCAGGCGACTACGAGGTTTCTATTAAATTTAACGACGAACACATCCCAGACTCTCCGTTCATCGTCCCCGTGGCGACGCTGTCGGACGACGCCCGCCGCCTCACCATCACCAGCCTGCAGGTGCGTCCACGTTTAAACCCGGCTTTCTATGAATAGATTTATTATCCTGGGTGTAAATGTATCTGCAGCTCTACGTGTTTGACCTCTGACCTCTATCTGTGTCCTCATGTGTCCTTGAGATATTTACATAAAAACTGAACAGAATCAATAATCTAGTTCTTTAAAGGTCCAGTGTGTAATAATTGTCAAGGTTTATTGTTCAAATCTGAATCTATTACCCATGAAAATATTAGTATAAGTGTATAATCATCACTATAGAATAAAATCTGTTTGGTTTCCGTAGCCTTATAATTATTCTAGTGTATATATATACAGTATATATAGATATCTATATATCTATATATATATGTATATAGATATATATAATCCAGCCAGTCAGAGAACGCGTTTCAAGAGTTTCATGTTCATGCACACAGGGCCGTTGCTAGGAATTCTGGGCCCCCTTAAAGAATACTAAAGTGGGCCCCTCCCCCTTTCTTTTTTTTCTTAGACTACGTATGTATTATCGTTTTTCATTTAGCCTTCTTTGTTTTGATGCTAATGCAGCATTACACTGCAAAAACTCAAGTATCTTAGCAAGAATATTTGTCTTATTTCTAGTCAAAATGTAATTTCTAGTCAAAATAAATCTCATTCTACTTAAAATAAGACACATCATATTAAAAGTAGCTTGTTTTTAGACACTTTTTACTTCTTTCAAGCAGATTTTCACTTGGAATAAGTAGAAAAAATGTGATAGTGGAGCAAGTTTTTCTTCCTTATTACAAACACAAAAAACTTACTTTCACTGGCAGATTTTTCTATTTATTGTGAATTTAAGTGAAAATTATCTAAAAACAAGTTAATGTTTAGGTGATGAGTCTTATTTTAAGTGGAAAGAGATTAGTTTTGACTAGAAATGAGACATTTGGACAAGAAATAAGACAAATATTCGTGGAAAGATGTTGAGTTTTTACAGTGTACTATGAGTATTAGTCAGGGTCTTACACAGAATAAATCAGCCATACAAAGATTAGACTACTGGGGTTTTTTATGGGCCCCACTGGGCGCTGGGCCCCTAGAGTTATCATCACCTTTCTCCCCTATACAACGGCCCTGCATGCACAAGTTATTTTTTATCCTCGGAGGCCACCGTCACTTTGCCGACAGGAGGGGTGAGCGCTGCGATCTAGAATCTGAACACTGGATGTCACCGTTTCCTCCCATTTCACACACTGCACCTTTAAATAGAAAGTAACTAACACTAACAGCTGCCTCTGTGCTGTGGTCAGGAGATGGGTCTGAAGGTCGGCCAGGAGGCCTCCTTCGCTGTGCAGCTCAACGGCGCCAGAGGTTTGATCGACGCCAAGATCCACACGCCGTCGGGCGCCATAGAGGAGTGTTACATCACCGAGATGGACAGTGGTGAGAGCCAATCGGAACGCAGCGTTCAGACCGGGAATCTGAGTCTTAACTCATTGATGTTGTGGTGTTTTCCAAAGCTTTAATCCTGGTGCCAGCAGTTTAGACCATAGACCATTAGACCATTGTTGGCGGTTTTTGTAGAGCCGTAGTGTATTCTATATTATAGCTATGGACACACACTACAGCTCATTTGAAAGGTGAAACTCCACCCACTTCCAATGGGGACAAACTGTTTATTTCTACATGCCTTCATTCCTGAGCCATCCCAAGATAAACAGTGGCCAGTTTTCATCAAAACCCTGATACAGCATTCAATGAGTTAATGTTCATCACTATTAGTCTACTTGCCAGCCCATAGGGCCCCATTGTGAACCCGGAAATGTTGAGTACCCCAAAGTTTTATGTTAGAAATAGATAGTATGGGTCCCCAGTATTCAGAAACTGTCGGATGCTAACTTATATATATTGGTCAATTAGCATAACAGACATAATTAGCATAAATTAGCATAATTTCCTATATGGGCAATATTTCAACAGAACTGACTTGGCTGATCTGGGCAATATTGGAGTGGTTTTAGGGGTTATTGATGATGCTGAATCCATTTCTGACATTTTCAAAATTCAAAATGGCTGTCTACACCGGAATTGACCAGATTTTAACCGCCAGTGGGCCGATTTTGACGGATTAAAAAATCTGGTCACTTCCGGTTTAGACAGCCATTTTGAATTCTGAAAATGTCAGAAATGGATTCAGCATCATCAATAACCCCTAAAACCACTCCAATATTGCCCAGATCAGCCAAGTCAATTTTGTTGAAATATTGCCCATATAGGCACTTATGCTAATTTATGCTAATTATGCTAATTATGCTAATTGCCCAATATATATAAGTTAGCATCCAGCAGTTTCTGAATACTGGGGACCCATACTATCTATTTCTAACATAAAACTTTGGGGTACTCAACATTTCCGGGTACTCATTGTTGGCAAGTAGACTATATGCAGACGACACTAAACTCTATACAGGCGTTGATCCTGACGTCTGTAGGTTAAAGAACTGAACCAGAACCAGACAGATCCTGATCTGACCCGTTTCCACAGACCAACACGCCATCAGGTTCATCCCCCGGGAAAACGGCGTTCACTCCATCGACGTGCGTTTCAACGGCAGCCACGTCCCCGGCAGCCCCTTCAAGATCCGCGTGGGAGAACCGGGACAGGTCGGAGACCCGGGGATGGTGTCGGCCTTCGGACCGGGTCTGGAGGGAGGAACCACAGGTACACACCAACAATACACACCAACAACACACACACCTGCACTGAAAACACCCAACTGATCCAGTACAGACAGTTTAAAAGGGATAGTTCAACATTTTATCAAATTGGTCCATTGCCATAATCCCTATAGTTTTAGCAGCAGGTTCGTTACCTTTAATTGTCGGTGCAAGCTATTTTTAGAACGGCGGAGCAGAGCCGTGAGCTGCTCAGAGCTACGCTACGGAGGCTCATTATGGGATTTCTTGGTTTCCCTCATCAAACTCATCAAATACACAATCCAACAACTCCACAACGCTGAAAAACTGTCCCTGAAGGCAACACGCATCAGTGGTTTTGCATGAATTTCCCTCTAAAACAACTCTGTGTGGTAACGTTGTGTTATTATCTCATAGCGTGGTGAATGTGCAGCTCACAACTTGTCCACCAGAGCGTTGTGGAGTTGTTGGATTGTGTATTTGATGAGTTTGATAATAGATAATACTTTAAATAGATAAATAGATTATACTTTATTTCATCCCAGAGAGGGAAATTCCTTCGTGACAGCAGCATTTAACAAAAGGAAATAAAAAAACAGAACAAATAATGAAATACACAATTCATAAAAATACTTTAAAAAGAAGAAGAAGACAAAAGAAGAAAATGCTACGGTGCTCTCTACCTGCTGGGCAAAATAACAGATTAAAAAAGTGCTTGCTGGTAGACAACTATGGATAAAAAAAACAATTTAAAGTGCACAGGGATTTAAAAAGAAGTGTGACAGACATTACAAATTAAATAGAAATGTTAAAAAGTCTAACTGACGTGGGGATAAAAGACCTTCGAAAACGCTCTGTTTTGCACTGAGGGTGTTTCAGCCTGTTGCTACAGGAGCTTTTCAGGCGGCTCAATAGCCTGCCCCGACAAAGGTAAAGAACCTATACTGCTATGACTATAGGGGTTATGACAATGACAATAAACGTATCTATCTATCTATCTATCTATCTATCTATCTATCTATCTATCTATCTATCTATCTATCTATCTATCTATCTATCTATCTATCTATCTATCTATCTATCTATCTATCTATCTATCTATCTATGTATCTTATGGCAATGGGCCAATTTGCCAAAATGTTGAACTATTCCTTTAAACGGCGTGGTGTCTTCCTGCAGGCGTGGCCTCAGAGTTCATCGTGAACACCTGTAACGCCGGCGCCGGCGCTCTGTCCGTCACCATCGACGGGCCGTCCAAGGTGAAGATGGACTGCCAGGAGAGTCCTGAGGGCTACCAGGTCTGCTACACCCCCATGGCCCCCGGCAGCTACCTCATCTCCATCAAGTACGGGGGGCCGCAGCACATCGTGGGGAGCCCCTTCAAGGCCAAGGTCTCAGGTGAGTGGGCGGAGCCTTGTCATCGCCACGACGCCTGTAGCTACATAGACCCGGTTCAGGTCTGAGCCCGAGGTTCTGAGTCTAAAGTCTCTTTAACCCTTTTTACTACTGAGGCTGAAAGTGACCGTTTGGACACATTCTGTTATTATCGCTATAGGACGAATCACCTTGTTGTTTCCAACTACTTCCTGGTAGAAAACCAGCATTCGAACAATAGTGACGGACGAGAGTTTCACTATATTTATCTAATTTTTCATGTCACTATATCACCGTTTAGACTAATCTGATGTTTGTAAAGTTTATAAAACCAATGATTGGACAAACATTACTATTTCTCTGTGCACATTTTTGTAATGAGTCATGGTTATCATAGATTAGCCGGGCTAACGGTTAGCTACCTGTTTAACTTTAATAACTCAGTGACTCAATAAACGCTCCATGAACAAATATTTTCTCCAGCGGATATCTGAGTTCCAACATGACTGAGCTAACTGGAGTAGTTTCATGTCGTGTCCCACAACGGGAGGGTTTTAACAGCTGACGTCCTGCTGTTAGCTTAGCTACCGCTGTTAGCTTAGCTACCGTTAGCTTAGCTACCGTTAGCTGTCCCTGTCAGCTGAGCCACTGATGCTTTCTAGACACTGTGATTCCCCCAAACTGAATAAATACAACACATAGCAACATGAAACACACACACAGAAATAGTAATGTTTCTTCAATCATTTCAGATTTGTCTAAACGGTGATAGGTTTGTTACTATTTTTACAACAATGAAGCTGTCAAAATAGCAAACGATCCGTCTCATCCACTCAATAGGTTTAGAGTTTGAACTTCTTCCCTCTGGTAGACGTTACAAAGTGCCACGGGCAAATCGTAATATTTTTAAAAATTCCTTTATTCCTAATGCAATCGGGGCACTGAACACCATCATGCCCCGTTGATGTGTTGTAATGTAACTGCCACTGCTGTCCTGCTTTTTGCCCTGAACCGTGGACAATAAATGAAACTAACTAACTAACTAACATACGCCGTCAGTCAGAACCTCCGTCTCGTTGTCTCAGCTCATTCACGTGTCTTCTTGTCTTCTTGTCTCTGCAGGACCTCGTCTCTCCGGGGGACACAGTCTCCACGAGACGTCGTCCGTCCTGGTGGAGACGGTCACCAAGGCGACGGTGATGGGCGGGGCCTTCGCCTCTCTGCCCAAGTTCTCCTCCGACGCCAGTAAGGTGGTTTCCCGCGGCGCCGGGCTGTCCAAGGCCTTCGTGGGTCAGAAGAACACGTTCACCGTCGACTGCAGCAAAGCAGGTGAGGACGAGAGAGAGAGATAGTCCAGTCATTTTAAAGGGATAGTTCACCCAAAATTGAAATTTCATGCTCATTATCTCCTCCCCCTCATGTGGACTAAGGGCTGGGAGAAGTTTCAGAGTCCTCCGTGGCTTCTCTGAGTTACAGGGGGTCTCTGCGTAGCAGTGCATGTCCATATGACGGTTGCAAATGGATACCAACTGTCTTCGTAACAAAAAGACACACCAAAAAACATCCAAATACCTCCATGCTGCTTGTCCAAATTTGACGAACCGGGAAGAGGAGCTTCGAGAAGCTTCTGCTACAAACAAGCTTGAAATATAGACTTATTTATTTTTTTCCGGGGCAATTTCTCATTTCAGGGCTTCAATACAAGAGGGACATTACATACGAGCAGCATGGAGGTATCTGGATGTTTTTTGGTGTGTCTTTTTGTTATGAAGACAGTTGGTATCCATTTGCAACCATCATATGGACATGCACTGCTACGCCGAGACCCCCTGTAACTCAGAGAAGCCACGGAGGACTCTGAAACTTCTCCCAGCCCTTAGTCCACATGAGGGGGGGTAGTAGATAATGAGAAATGAAATTTGACTTTTGGGTGAACTATTATTTTAATAGATGTATGAACAGGGCCGTTGTATAGGGGAGACAGGTGATGATAACTCTAGGGGCCCAGCGCCCAGTGGGGCCCATAAAAAACCCCAGTAGTCTAATCTTTGTATGACTGATTTATTCTGTGTAAGACCCTGACTAATACTCATAGTACACTGTAAAAACTCAACATCTTTCCAAGAATATTTGTCTTATTTCTTGTCCAAATGTCTCATTTCTAGTCAAAACTAATCTCTTTCCACTTTAAATAAGACTTGTCACCTAAAAATTAACTTGTTTTTAGATCATTTTCACTTGTTTCAAACTAATTTTCACTTGAAATAAGTAGAAAAATCTGCCAGTGAAAGGAAGTTTTTTGTGCTTGTAATAAGGAAGAAAAACTTGTTCCACTATCAGATTTTTTCTACTTATTTCAAGGGAAAATCTGCTTGAAAGGAGTAAAAAAGTGTCTAAAAACAAGCTACTTTTATTATGATGAGTCTTATTTTAAGTATAATGAGATTTGTTTTGACTAGAAATGACATTTGGACTAGAAATAAGACAAATATTCTTGGTAAGATACTTGAATTTTTGCAGTGTAATGCTGCATTAGCATCAAAACAAAGAAGGCTAAATAAAAAACGATAATACATACGTAGTCTAAGAAAAAAAAAACTGGAAAAGTTAGATGGAGGGGCCCACTTTAGTATTCTTTAAGGGGGCCCAGAATTCCTAGCAACGGCCCTGTGTATGAATGGGCTATATTTTGGTCTTTTTCGAACCTTTCCCCTAATGGGATTCTTCAGAGCTTTTTTCAATTCATTCAACCTTTTTTTTGATAAAATGACAGGACTAAGACGTTGACGTGTCCCCTCTGTCTGTGTGTGTCTGTCTGTGTAGGAACCAACATGCTGATGGTGGGCGTCCACGGGCCCAAGACGCCGTGCGAGGAGGTTTACGTCAAACACATGGGCAACCGGATGTACAACGTCACCTACACCGTGAAGGAGCAGGGCAGCTACATCCTCATCCTCAAGTGGGGGGACGACAACGTCCCGGGGAGCCCCTTCCACGTCACCGTCCCCTGAGCCTCAATGCATCACGTCCCCCCTTCCTCCCCCTCTACTCCTCCTCTCCTCCCCCTCCTCACTGCAAAAACTCAAAATCTTTCCAAGAATATTTGTCTTATTTCTAGTCAAAATGTCTCATTTCTAGTCAAAACAATCTCATTCTACAGGGTTCCTACGCAAGTATGGAAAGTATGGAATAATATGGAATTTGATTTCATACATTTCCAGGTCTTGAAAAGTATGGAAAACGGAAACTAATGTATGGAAATATATTTATCTTAATACTTATCTGGGTTTGGTCTTATTCACATTAGGGTTAGGCTATGCGCTATTGTACCTAGCTACAATATCCTGGAAATGATTTGGTTTCATAATGGCATACAAATTCAGAATAATGAAAACAAATGATTAATTGCATGCTTTATTAATGTGAAACACATCTACGGTATTTACTCAAATGTCACAAATTATTTAAAAATTTTTTTACTGAGACACTGCAAAAACTCAAAATCTTTCCAAGAATATTTGATTTGTCTTATTTCTTGTCAAAATGTCTCATTTCTAGTCAAAACTTTTCTCTTTCCACTTAAAATAAGACTCATAACCTAAAAATTAACTTGTTTTTAGATCATTTTCACTTGTTTCAAACTAATTTTCACTTGAAATAAGTAGAAAAATCTGCCAGTGAAAGCAAGTTTTTTGTGCTTGTAATAGAAAGAAAAAACTTGCTCCACTATCAGATTTTTTCTACTTATTTCAAGCGAAAAATCAGCTTGAAAGAAGTAAAAAGTGTCTAAAAACAAGTTACTTTTTATGTGATGAGTCTTATTTTAAGTATAATGAGATTTGTTTTGACTAGAAATGACATTTTGACTAGAAATAAGACAAATATTCTTGGTAAGAGTTTCAGTTTTTTGTAGTGGAAATCCGGAAATTAGGGTCTGGAAAAAGTATGGAATTTGGAAATTTAAAATGTGTAGGAACCCTGATTCTACTTAAAATAAGACTCATCACATAAAAAGCAGCTTGAAACTGAGTCTGACTGGCTGCAGGTTTAAAGGTTTAGTCCTGTTGTTCTCTTTTTGCTGCTGGACTGTGTGTTTAGAAGAAACAGGAACTCACAGATTTAGGTCGTTAACATCTCTTTGGGTGGAAGAGTCGACCACGAAGCTCAGCGGCCGCCGTTCAACATTCAAGATTCAATACTTTATTGCCATATCAACATGTCGAATTTGTTTCAGTGGGCTTCTCAATATCTTACTAAGAATATTTGTCTTATGTCTAGTCAAAACAAATCTCATTCTACTTAAATAACACTCAGCAGCTTGTTTTTAGACACTTTTTACTTCTTTCAAGCAGATTTTCACTTGAAATAAGTAGAAAAATCTGATAGTGGAGCAAGTTTTTCTTTCTTATTAGGCTACAAGCACAAAAAACTTGCTTTCACTGGCAGATTTTTCTACTTATTTCAAGTCAAAATTAGTTTGAAACAAGTGAAAATGATCTAAAAACAAGTTATTTTTTAGGTGATGAGTCTTATAGAGTTTAGTTTTGACTAGAAATTAGACATTTTGACAAGAAATAAGACAAATATTCTTGGAAAGATTGTGAGTTTTTGCAGTGCTCCCCCTCCACCTCCCCCTCCTCCCCCCTCGTGCACTGTGACTGTTTCACACTTTGTGCCAAACTCTGGTTTTCTCCTGTTGAACCTGAGTCTCTGCAGCAGCGTCACCGTGACGACCGATCTGGACTCTCACCGTGTTTACATCCACTTCTGTTCTGTCAAATTATCTGAGGATCGATAAAAAAATATTAGTGTGAATTGTATCAATCAAGAGAAAATCAGATGAGATCGACTGTATTCACTTTTTATCCATAATTTGATATTTAAAGGGATAGTAGCATTTTTTTTAGAGTGGGGTTATATGATCTACAAATAGCCCCTAAGTACTTTAATTGCAGTAGAAGACTCTCTGCACTCCTCCCGTTAGCAACGCCAGCCCATAATAGCCCTGCCCAGAGATTTACAACATACAGTGTTGTGAACAGACCCAAAGAAACGGCCTATTTTCACGGCCTAAAAGAGGTTTTACCTGAAAAAAAATACACAGTTCCATTGTTCACTATACTATAATATTAAAGTATTTAGGGGCTATTTGTAGGTCATACAACCCCACTTTAAAAAAATGATACTATCCCTTTAAAGGGATAGTTCAACATTTAGTCAAACTGGCCCATTGCCATATTAATCCCTATAGTCATAGCAGTAGGTTCATTACCTTTAATTGTCGGTGCAAGCTGTTTTTAGAACGGCGGAGCAGAGCCGTGAGCTGCTCAGAGCTACGCTACGGAGGCTCATTATGGGATTTCTTGGTTTCCCTCATCATCAAACTCATCAAATACACAATCCAACAACTCCACAACGCTCTGGTGGACAAGTTGTGAGCTGCACATTCACCACGCTATGAGATAATAACACAACGTTACCACACAGAGTTGTTTTAGAGGGAAATTCATGCAAAACCACTGATGCACGTTGCCTTCAGGGACAGTTTTTCATCAAGCAGTCTCTGTATTTCCCTCTAAAACAACTCTACGGTGACAAAATGTTGAACTATCCCTTTCTTTAAACAAATGTTACTGTTTTAATCCCATATCACTTGATGTGAATAAAAACAGTGGATGTGAACACGGTTAGAGAGACGGCAGCGTGTGAAGAAGAGACCGGAGATGAGTTCAGATGTTGCCGCGGTGACATCATCGGGCCGCGGTGACATCATCGGGCCGCGGTGACATCATCGATCAGCTGTTTTCCTGTGTGAAGCTGCAGCGACTGAACTGTGACTCAGCTGTTTTTCTCCTCCTGTGGTTTTCATTGGTCTTATATGATGATGATGATGATGATGATGATGATGATGATGATGATGATGAAGAAGATGATGATGATGATGATGTTGCTTTGACACAGCGAGTGACATTTTATTATAGTCGGTTTTATATGTATCAGAATAAATGTTTAAAGTGTTTGATATGTTCAGATTGTGCAGGCATAATTAAAGTTCATCTGCTGATGATGTCACACAGAGGGGGCGGAGTCTGTCCACATGATGTCACACAGAGGGGGCGGAGTCTGTCCACACGGTCACATGGTCACATGACCCAGGTTCACTACAACTAGAGCACTGGAAAAGAGAGTAGCGACACCACCATAGACTCCCGTGGTCACTTTATTCTCCCCCTAGTGGCAGGATATGGGTATTGCAAATCCGCCCAAGAAACCCATTCACTCCAATGTATGTGTGTTGCCAACTTGCTGGTAAATTGATGAAAACTGCTGTGTTTTTGCTTTTAGGTGCCTTGGTCATATTAAGTTATGCTTATAATTTATTTATTTCAAAATTGTAACATTAATGTGAACAACTGTTTTTTTTGTGTTTTTTTTTTTTATTGGCCCAGCTATAAAAGATGACAACACTTAAAAACCATTACAAAATGTGACAAAATCAAACCCAAAACGTATTATGTTAAGTTTTTCCTCCAATTTTGATTAAAAAAAAGATAATTAATAAAAACACACGGAGCTGTTTACAGTACTACCGGTCACACAGCGGACAAACACAGAAGGGGACGAGCGAACGCTTTACCGTTGCTAGGCAACCACCAGCTGTCAAAATAAATAACATAAAAAGCCTCGCATGGAAATAAAATAAAAGCCAGCAGCACAATAACTTGCTTGACCAAACAAACAAACTAAAGAAAACACAGGCTTAAGTGGCGAACAGTTAGCTAACACAGTTGAATTTAGCGCGCAAACTTACAGTATGACCCTTTAGTGGACTTTATCTTTATCATTTAAAACAGCAAGCATTCCTGACACAACAATTAAATGATTGAAAACACCACACTTACTCATTCACCAACAATGCAGAGATGCCAGCTCTTGGGCGCATTTGCAAAACCCATATCCCTCCACCAGGGGGCGTTTCCACTTGACCGATGCTGTCGCTACTCTCTTTTACAGGGGTCTAACTACAACTACAGAGACAGAATCAGCTGTTCAGGTAAAAACATCAAACTGAAACTGAGCTGAAATGAATCAACTTAATGTGGAGCTTTAACCATAATACATCCATGGCTTTAACTGGTGGTAACACTTTACAATATGGTTCACAATAAGAGTAGTTACTGAGGAACTAATGAGTAGTTACTGAGGAACTAAAGAGTAGTTACTGAGGAACTAATGAGTAGTTACTGAGGAACTAAAGAGTAGTTACTGAGGAACTAATGAGTAGTTACTGAGGAACTAATGAGTAGTTACTGAGGAACTAATGAGGAACTAATGAGTAGTTACTGAGGAACTAATGAGGAGCTAACTATTACTTAATCATTAGTTCCTCATTAGTTCCTCAGTAACTACTCATTAGTTCCTCAGTAACTAGGTCTTTATTTAGTTCCTTATTGTAAAGAGTTACTCTCTGATGTTTGTTCCACATGTGACAAAGTAAAACAACAGAAGTAAAAACATTAAACTGAACAAGAAGCAGCGTCACTGATGACCTCATTAATTATCTAATTAATTACACGGTTCATTATAGAAACAGAGACAGAGGCTGTTAATGTTAATGTCGTTGCACTAGTTGTAGTTGTAGTTGTGTTTGTAGTAGTAGTTGTAGTTACAGCAGCCGTCCAGCAGGGGGCAGCAGATCTTCACCAGACACTCAGCTGCTCAACAGGACGGGGCTTTTATTGTGAAAATATCTGAAATGATCCCATAAAGAAGGGGGGCAGCAGCTGATTGGTCGGTCAGGTGACCAGCACACTGCAAAAAACTCTAAATCTTTCCAAGAATATTTGTCTTATTTCTTGTCCAAATGTCTCATTTCTAGTCAAAACTAATCTCTTTCCACTTAAAATAAGACTCATCACCTTGTAGTATATTATTCACCTGAACTTTTAGCTTTAACATCATGTATTATGTTCTTCTTTTTATGTGTGTCCTGTTGTTCACATTTTTCCCGTGAGAGCCTTGCATAAGGTCGTAAACTCTATAGGTTGGATCCTGTCTCATGTCCATAAACGACAGACATGAACTGTGTATGTTAAACATTTATAGAACACGTAATTCCTGTCATAAGATATAGATAAGATATAAGATAAGATATAAGGTGGAGTTTTGGAGTTAGAAAGTATATAAGATCATGGTTTTGAGCCTTAGAGAAGAAGATCCCACTTTGGCACCAGGGATGCTTCAGGATTCGGCATTTTTGTACACTGTTCTTCTACTTGTTAATAAACTTCTTTTTTGAACACAAGTGAAGACGTGTCGGCGGTGATCCCTCCTTTTCATCAACACATCAATATACCACAATTTGGCGTCACGAACTTGGGCGTGTTTGTGGCCTCTCAGCGTTGGCTGGCAGCTCCACTGGGCCGACTCCCGCAACAGCCGGCTTCTACTAAGGGTGAGTTTTTCACATAAGTGTGCGCTGGTTTGCTCGTGGGAGCTGCTGTCTGTTTGCTGTTGGGTCACACCGTTAAAGATCTTTGTGTGGGTGATTGTTGTTCTGATGATTAGAAGAAGGTTGTCGTTCTAAATTTACCTAAATTTGGGGGTTTTTTGGTTTTTGTTTGCGTTACGGGCAACGCAAAAAGGGGGAAATAGGGAATTTGGGGTAAAAGGGAAATAGGGATTTGGGGTAAAAGTAAAATAGGGAATTTGGGGTAAAAGTAAAATAGGACATTTGGGGTAAAATGGGTATGTGGGTAAAGAAAAGGGGTAAAAAGGGGATTAAGTAATGGGTAATAATATAAGTTAAGAATTGTTTTTAGTGGGTTTAAAGGAACTGGGGTTAAAGAGGGTTAACTAAAATAAAGGGATTAAAGAGGGTACATTTGAATAGAGGGTAAATTTGAATACTTGGTAACAGAGGGTGAATTTGGACATTTGGTTAAAGAGGGTTAATTAGGATATCTGGTAAAAGGGGGGTAAAATTTGAATAAAGGGATATTTTGGGGTAAAGAAGAAAGTTAAAGGGGGTATTTAAAGAGTAGAATAAAGTTAAAAGTGGGACAATTAAAGAGAGAGATAAAATATAGGGAAATTGAAATAGTTTTCTAGTTAAAAAGAAGTTAAAAAGTAGAAAGAAACTGCAGTTATTAAGCAAGAGAAATATGTGATCACTTACCGGTACATTTGAGTGTTTTGTGTTTGTTGTCTATTATGTTTTGTGTTTGTTGATTTTGTTGTGTATGTGGCTAATGTGATAGACTCTATGTTGAATAAGGCATAAGAGGTAATATAACTTGAGAAACAGGAGATATAATAATAGTAATAGTAATAGTAGTAATAATGATAATAATGATAATATATACATTAATAGGAATTTATGAGATAAGATATTTTGTCTAAAATAAATGAACTTTTAAAGGACGTTTGATAGAATATATGAGCTCTCTATGGGGACTTTTTGGTAGAGATAAGCCTCTGTTTAGAGGACTTTGGAAAATAAATCTGTAAGAAACATATGAGCCCTGGAAGAAGGACTTTTTTATGTAGTGGAGAATTTTTTTGATAAAGCCTGATTAACTTTTTTATCCAAAGGATACATCTTTCAAAAATAATGCATTCACAGAATGTCTAGAGGGGTGCAGAATAAAAGTATTAATTTTACTGAATTTTAAAAAATAGTATATAAATAATTGTTTAATAAGTTTTGGCGGGTCCGAAATATATATATATTTACATCTGGTTACGTTGGCAACGTCGGCATGGAATGGTCTCTGTGGCAACAGCATTAGAACGTTGATGTCATGTGTCGACTGCTGTAACTGGCAACCAGTAAAACGGAAGGTTGGAGCGAGAGCTACTGGCCAGGAGGAATTAAACTTGTAGCTATCACCTTTAAAGTGAGAATGTTTTTATAAAATTATAACGTTCCAGTTATAATACAGAATTTTTGAAAGAAAGGAAAAGTTTGCAGTAGGAATGTGCATCTAGTGATTTTATAAAGCACTGAACTATTTGTCTGTCTTCCTTTCATGGAGCGAGAGTTCAAGGAGGAGACCAGAGCCTAAGAGGTGTGTCTAGAGGAGGACAGAGGACAGCTGGCTTGGATCACAAGGATTGAGGCTTGCGGACGACAGTGCATGCATCTGGATCCAGTGATCAAGGCCAGTGTGATTTTATCCACAAACTCTTTGTAATACTAGTTGCTTTTAAATGAAAGTGTGTACATTTGGTTGTACATTTAATTTTATTAGTAGTATGGATTAACAGAGTGCATTCATTTGCTCACATACATAAAACCCAAAATTGTACAGTATGTTGTAGTTATTTAGAAGGAAGACTTGGCAACTGACTGATTAATCAAGGCTAACTGATGTTGAACTTTTGTAATTTGATAGATCTGATAAGACTTTGAATTCCTTTGAAGTTATTTGTTTCATCTTTCTTTTGTTGACCTTGGCAATACAGAGGTTATAAATGAATTAATCAATAAAAATAAACTAAATAATATTTAATTAGTTAAGTTAAAGTTAAGCACAAGAATAAATGGGAGCCATGACATTGATAAAATAGATGTAAACAATCCAAAAGTAGTTACTGTTGTTGAACTAGTGTAGAAGAAAAATCCTAAATTATAGGCATCAAAGAGGTGTTAAAGAAAGGGTATAAGAATTGCTCTGAAATTGACTATCCATGGTCATTAGAAGAAACACTCAATAAAGATATCATTTAAACAATAAAGTTGCTGGTGTCCATATATAAGGTGATCGAAAAAATAAAATAAAATAATAAACAATAAAAAATAAATAAAAGAGATGAAAAATATAAAAAGAGACAAATAGAGCTTGACATTCTCCAGTTGCTTGAAAAGGAGGGTCAAAGATGGATAATGAGAATCCTTCATTTTCAAGAAGGCATGCCAAGAAAAAACCTCTTTCTGGGGAAGAAGAAGAGAGACGACAAACTTTAAGTAGGATTGATAAAAGCATAGATCAATGCCTTAAATATTTGGACCAATACACCACACCAAAAGGCCGGAGATTGTTACAGGAACAATTACAGGACTTGCAAATGCAAAAGAAAAAGTTATTGAAAAAAGCCTCCCAAAAATCACCAAGGAAGGAAGATAAGTCTGATAAGATCTGTCCGGTGGTTATCAGAGGACAGAATCTGGTGTATAAATCTTGGGATGATACAGTTATGCAAGATTTGTTTGAGAAATTACCCATTCTTCAAGATGGAGCACATCCTTGGATTTTAAAGTTGGAAGAGATTATGTTGGGAACGAAGCCTACCATGGGAGACTTTAAGAGACTTCTGGTAAACATTATTGGGGTTCCAGCCATGGAAGAGATTTTACAGAAAGCTGGATATAATCGATATGTGGGATCTACTGTGAATGATTCAGAGCTGTTTGCAGCAAATAGAGGTCGACTGTATAGAGCGTTAAGAGATACATTTCCAACAAATGTACACCCTGATAATATTCATGTTGAATCATTAGGACAAGAAGAAAATCCGAGATCCTATGTGTCGAGAGCCTATCAGGTATGGAGAAATGTTACAGGGAATGATCCAGAGGAGAGTCAGCTGGAACAATCAGTCTTGCGAGCTAAGATTCAGAAGGGGTTGCCTCCGTCAGTGAGGAGCAAGTTAGCAGAAGTGGTTGGCCTAGGGAGCATGACAAAGAGTGTTTATACAGATCACATAGCACACCATGTAGAGCTGTATAGAAAGAAAGAGCATGAACAGAAGGAGCAAGATCAGGAGATCCTCAGACAGCTCAATCAAATTCAATTGGTGGATAATAAGAAGGAGGAGAAGCAAGTAGTTATGCAGAACCAGCCTGAGACAAATCAGTCCATGCCACAGCAACAGCCACAGCCACCACCACAGCCAAATCAGTGTCAGTGTCAGGCCTTTATCAATGGTTCCTGTAGCTTATAATGCACAGCCGACCTTTGGTCTGCAGCAGCAGGCATGGAGAGGAAGAGGTCGAGGAAATGTAGGAAGAAGAAGAGGTCATTTCAATCCAAATTTTCAACAAGTCCCTGAAGTGTGTTATATCTGTGGACTGGTTGGTCATTTTGCTCGTGAGTGTAACAAACCAGGAGGAGGAAATTTCAGAGGGAATTTCAAAGGAATCCCAAGAGGCTTTAGAGCTCAGCCAATGACATTCCGAGGACTGTTGAACCCTCTCAGGGGTCCGCAGCTAGGATTCTAGGACTGCCCAGAAAATCCGAAAGGGAGGTGTCAGTTGGTACCTCTTACAAAATTAATTGAGCTCTGTTACAAAAAACAAAAAACTACAATACCTATACTGGTATCAGGAGCATACACCTATCTGTACTTTTGGGAAGAGATGCTTTGTGTTCTGTGATGACACTAGCGTTGAAACCAGTTAATTTGTTCTCCTTCTACGTCTCAACTGTCCACTGCATTGGCTGGCATATTATTAAAACAAGATGTAAACATTTAGGAAGTGCAGGGTAAAATATCAACATCAGGATAAGGACATATTTTGACTTATACTTGTCTGAATGAGGTAAATGTTGCAGTGTTGAACAGCCACTTCTCAACACTCGTGTTATATTGTGTAGTAGCCGATTGTCAAACAAATAAAAGTATCAAATCAAACTTCAAATTATACTAATCAAAGGACCACTGTTGCACCATAAGTTGTGTACGCGGATGGGAAAAACATAATGTCCAAACAAATGTCCAATTTCAACAAAAAGCGTGGTTTATTTAACCAAAAAGTGAGCAAACAAAGAACAAAGAAAATTCCGGTGCCTCTCCCGCTCCGGTAAAAAACCATTTGCCCACTCAGGTGCATGCTGGTCCCTTACCGATAGCTTACCTATATAACTTCAGGTGCCCTCCTACCGTGTCCAAATGAAACAAAACACATATAATAACCAAGAAACACCTAAAGTAAACAAATAATAAACTAGAATACTAATAGAAATTTAATCATAATGAAATCAAATAAATTGATTAAGACTAACCAAAACTAAATACTCACTAAACAAAATACTAAACTAAAGAGCACTAAATACTACAAATAAATAAATAGTTCCAACATATTGTTTTGATTTTTGTTGATAGTAATGAAACCTCGTAGAATTCATAAGTTGTAGTTTAGCATTTATTGACCAAACTGACATGCATCAGATGCTAAAGTAAAGAAAGTAAAATTGCACTGCTTTGGCAGTAACATGTAGTATGAGCAGAAATTTGAAGTCTAAACGGTTGTTGTTTTCATTCTCCATCTTTTCCTTTATACAGTTAAGAATTATTGTTATTGCCATAGTGTAATAAAATGAAACGTACGCCTGCATAACAAATCTTTCTAGCATGTAGTGGTTTTAGTATTGTGTTGGTAAATGTTGATTAGTTGGTTTAATGTTGGAAAAAAAATTATTCACAAAACTGGCTTTCTCAAAAAAAAAAAAAAAAAAAATGAAATAGGACAGAACATGACATGTTAAGAAAATAGTGTGTATCCAGCGTAAGTGTGGGATCCACTACTCACTCAGGTCAACGGCCCAATTTGAGCCAATGTGTGAGGCTGCTGCCTTTTGAAGTTCCAGTGCAAAACGTATAATTAAATAATACAAGTAAAAATGAGAAATTTAGCAAGCTTACTATACTTATTGCAGTAACATACAGTATATCCAAAGAGCTTAATTTACACAATATGAAGTTGTGTGGTTACCTTAGATAGTTGAGACAATTACAAACAGGAAGCTGTTCTTGAAATAAAGAAATAGTTATGGATAGACCGAGGTGACACTTAAGATTCTATTGGTCTTTGGTGAATCATGAAGGATTGCTAATAGTGCTCACTGACCTTTTAGGTCTGACGATTCAAGAAGCACATGGGTTGGCCCATGTTGCAAGGGGGGAGGTTATAGTATGAATTTTATTTGTTTAAATAGATTGATTGGGTTATAACCAGGTGGATGCTCAGTCACTTGTCAAGTTAACCAAGTTTTGTCAAAAAATTTACAAGGTTTTTGCCAAGTTTTTGTCTAGAAAAGTCATATACGAGGACTTCTAGATTGAATATTCTTAGATAATGGATGAGAGTCTGTGGATAAAATTAAAAGAAAAAAAAAAAGATTTTGTAACAATAGGGATTTAAGTGTGATGTGTTTATGCGTTTGATGTTTTAATTTGTATTTTGTCGCAAAAGATACTGCTGTGTGTTTTCTGTCCTCTTAGAATGATATTGGAAGAAGACAACCATAAGAGTGATTCTTCAGGGACCCTGAGTTCCTGAAAAGATGTATCTGATTATGGACAGTGAAGAATGGACTGAATGTGAACTAATGAAGTCTACAATGGGAACCGGACGCTGCGAAGGAGCTGCAGTGTCTTGATAATGTGATTTTATGTTTTCATGTTTTCATGTATGTAAGTTTGCTATTGTCCATGATATGTTTCTGCTAGTATGTGGATATATTGAAACCTCAGATGTTTTCTTTTCTTTTTGACGTTTAGGAAGAGTAATGTTAGGCAGGGATAGTTCCAATGGAGGATCCGATGGGTTGACCAGCCTGAAATTGGATATTGTTTGATTTTATTTGTCTGAGGTCTTCATATGTATCTACTTGTGTTATGTCATATAAGCTTTAAGAATTCTTTATTTTTGATAGGTCTGGAGTACTAAAAAGTGGTTGCCTAAGGCAGAGGGACCGTGAGAGAATTTCCTGTCTTGATTGTTTGATGGAAATTTTAAGAAAGATTGGCTGCCTGGCAGGTTTTCGCTCTCACACTCCACGAATTGTTTTATTGCTAATTATTGTTTTGTTGTTAGCAATATATATATATTTAAGTATCTGTTAGTTTCATTATGCTAATCATTAAAGTATATGATATCTTTTTTGTGTCGAGACTCTACGAGCCTCGAAGGGGGGAATATGTAGTATATTATTCACCTGAACTTTTAGCTTTAACATCATGTATTATGTTCTTCTTTTTATGTGTGTCCTGTTGTTCACATTTTTCCCGTGAGAGCCTTGCATAAGGTCGTAAACTCTATAGGTTGGATCCTGTCTCATGTCCATAAACGACAGACATGAACTGTGTATGTTAAACATTTATAGAACACGTAATGCCTGTCATAAGATATAGATAAGATATAAGATAAGATATAAGGTGGAGTTTTGGAGTTAGAAAGTATATAAGATCATGGTTTTGAGCCTTAGAGAAGAAGATCCCACTTTGGCACCAGGGATGCTTCAGGATTCGGCATTTTTGTACACTGTTCTTCTACTTGTTAATAAACTTCTTTTTTGAACACAAGTGAAGACGTGTCGGCGGTGATCCCTCCTTTTCATCAACACATCAATATACCACAACCTAAAAATGAACTTGTTTTTAGATCATTTTCACTTGTTTCAAACTAATTTTCACTTGAAATAAGTAGAAAAATCTGTCAGTGAAAGCAAGTTTTTTGTGCTTGTAATAAGAAAGAGAAACTTGCTCCACTATCAGATTTTTCTACTTATTTCAAGTGAAAATCTGCTTGAAAGAAGTAAAAAGTGTCTAAAAACAAGCTGCTTTTAATGTGATGAGTCTTATTTTAAGTAGAATGAGATTTGTTTTGACTAGAAATGAGACAAATATTCTTGGTAAGATTTTGATTTTTTGCAGTGCAGGTTCCTCTTCTCCTTCCTCCTCTTCTCTCTTCCTCCTCCTCCTCCTCCTCCTCCTCCTCCTCCTCCTCCTCCTCTTCCTCCTCCTGTGTCTAGAAGCACCAGTTTTATTATTAGTCTGAACCGACAGTTGGAATTAATGCTGAGAGGAAGAAGCTAAATTTACCTCCTCCTGATTTAACCAGGAGACACACACACACACACACACAGACACACACACACACACACACACACACACACACACACACACACACAGGTTCAACTAGTCATTGATCTCTACGGGACAAAGTGTTTTGTTAGTGGAGCAAATATCACAACTACACATCTACTACACACCTGTCACACACACACACACACACACACACACACACACATGATCGGTGTGCGTGCGTGTGTGTGTGTGTGTGTGTCTCAGTAATTAACTCCGTCATTGACACATTAATTGGAACAAAGGCGTCGACTGACAAGAACAAAGACTCTAATTAAGGTGAGTGACACACACACACACACACACACACACACACACACACACACAGAGGCGCTGTAGTGTCGTCATGACAACCCACTCAGGCTTTCAGACTTCCTGTTGTTCTGTGTTTGTGTGTGTGTTTATACTCTGTTTCCTTTTCTACTGACGAATTAAATTAACGAGATTATTGATCTGATGAAACAAACAGATGAAAGCTCCAATACAGGTGACTTAAAGGGATAGTTCAACATTTTAGTCAAACTGGCCCATTGCCATATTAATCCCTATAGTCATAGCAGCAGTAGGTTCGTTACCTTTAATTGTCGGTGCAAGCTGTTTTTAGAACGGCGGAGCAGAGCCGTGAGCTGCTCAGAGCTACGCTACGGAGGCTCATTATGGGATTTCTTGGTTTCAAACTCATCATCAAACTCATCAAATACACAATCCAACAACTCCACAACGCTCTGGTGGACAAGTTGTGAGCTGCACATTCACCACGCTATGAGATAACAACACAACGTTACACTGCAAAATCTCAAAATCTTTCCAAGAATATTTGTCTTATTTCTTGTAAAAATGTCTAATTTCAAGTCAAAACTAATCTCTTTCAGACTCATCACCTAAAAATTAACTTGTTTTCAGATCATTTTCACTTGTTTCAAACTAATTTTCACTTGAAATAAGTAGAAAAATCTGATTTTTTCTACTTATTTTAAGTGAAAATTAGTTTGAAACAAATGAAAATTGTCTAAAAACAAGCTACTTTTTAATGTGATGAGTCTTATTTTAAGTAGAATGAGATCTGTTTTGACTAGAAATGAGACAAATATTCTTGGTAAGATTTTGAGTTTTTGCAGTGTACCACACAGAGTTGTTTTAGAGGGAAATACAGAGACTGTTTTGCATGAATTTCCCTCTAAAACAACTCTGTGTGGTAACGTTGTGTTATTATCTCATAGCGTGGTGAATGTGCAGCTCACAACTTGTCCACCAGAGCGTTGTGGAGTTGTTGGATTGTGTATTTGATGAGTTTGATGAGTTTGAAACCAAGAAATCCCATAATGAGCCTCCGTAGCGTAGCTCTGAGCAGCTCACGGCTCTGCTCCACCATTCTAAAAATAGCTTGCACCGACAATTAAAGGTAATGAACCTACTGCTATGACTATAGGGATTAATATGGCAATGGGCCAATTTGACTAAATGTTGAACTATCCCTTTAAGAAGTTCAGGTCCCTCATGTACTTAAACGCAGCGTGGAGGGAGAATCATCTGTTCTGACGAGTTTGATGAAAACACAAACATCTGGAACATCTGCACAGCTGCAGCTGCTCCACACACACACACACACAAACACACACACACACACACACGCACACACACACACACACACACACACACACAGTGGGACTTGATGCTCATGGTGCGTTCAGGGACACCGCGAACAAACATCTCACCTTTGTGTTGCTAGTATCAGCTCTGATCCCGTCTCATTGATCGATCGATTGGTTGATTGATCGGTTAAAGTGATCCAGATCCAGATGTTGCCGTGGTAACCGGTATCTATCAGCCGATCAGCTGCAGGGGCTCATGGGTAATGTAGTGTTGATGAATAATTAACAGCTGATTAGAGCAAGATGAACCTGAGGCGTCAAAACACCCAGTTGGGTTTACTAAACGATACACAAGCTGTGTGTGTGTGTGTGTGTGTGTGTGTGTGTGTGTGTGTGTGTGTGTGTGTGTGTGTGTGTGTTGTACTAACAAGCAGTGGGGGAGGGGGGGTTAGGGGGGGTGATTGGAGTCGGGGGACTGTACTGAGTCCACAGACCCTCAGGTTTATCTGATGCAGATGGAGCTTTTAACACACACACACACACACACACACACACACACACATACAGATGTTTCCAGCTGTTTTTACTCCTGTTCTGCAGTAGTTCTGTCTGTCCCTGCGTTGCCACGGCCGCGTAGAATGGGAGCAGACGGCCGTTTAAACATCCCAACATCCCACGAGTTGCCGCACGAGTTTACCCGAGTAAGGAAAACGAATTTGACTGGTCGTTATCGAACGGGCGGGATATTCAAAGTTTGGGGCTAGAGCCGTGTAAAAGAGAGTAAGGACACCTCCATTGACTCCCATGGTAAGGGTTTAAGGGTTTAAGGGTTTAAGGGTTTAAGGGTTTAAGGGTTTAAGGGTTTAAGGGTTTAAGGGTTTAAGGGTTTTGCGCCCCTAGTGGCAGGATATGGGTATTGCAAAAGCGCCCAGAAAACCCATTCACTCCAATGTATGTGTGTTGCCCACTTGCTGGTAAATTGTTGAAAACGGCCGTGTTTTTGTTTTTAGGTGTCTTGGTCATATCAGGCGGCAGTGGCTCAGGTGGTAGAGCGGGTCGTCCAATGATCAGAGGGTTGGCGGTTCGAATCCCGCTCTGTCCCGGTTGCTGCCGTAGTGTCCTTGGGCAAGACACCTTCCCCACCTTGCTCCTGATGGGTCGTGGTCAGCTCCTTGCATGGCAGCTTCCGCCATCAGTGTGTGAATGGGTGTGTGACTGGGTGAATGTGATGTACTGTAAAGCGCTTTGGGTATCGTTCAGGTATAGTAAAGCGCTATATAAATACAGACCATTTACCATATTATTACTTATTAGATTAGATTGAAACATTAATGTAGACAACTGTTTTTTGTTTTTTTACTCTCCTATGTGTTAATGTTTATCTGTAAAGGATCCTCAATGATGCTATTAACGTGGGTGATCTATAAATGTCCTTAAATTATTGAAAACACCACACTGCTCATTCACCAACAATGCAGAGATGTCAGTTCTTTTGCAAAACCCATATTCCTCCACCAGGAGGCGCTGCCATTGGACCAATGCTGTCCTTACTCTCTTTTACACTGCTCTAATTGGGGCGAGACCGAGCTCCGTGTGTGTGTGTGTGTCTGACGGATGACGGATCCAATATCAGTGGCTGATGAATCGTGTACAGGCTGACGTATAATCCGTGCGCCTGCATTATCCAATGCGGAAAAAAAAGCCCACTTTCATCCCGGATTTACTCAAAAATAGAATTTAGCACAAAGTTTGGCCTACATCGTCTGATAGATGAGTTATTACACTAATTTTATGACCCAGAGTGGAATCAAATTCAATTTTCTTTTCTCTAGCAAGGTGCAGCCGACATGTTTGATATTTAACCCTCACAGAAAACCCTTAGCACTTGGTTTTGAGGGCTACTAAGCGTAAGGGTTAAGATTGAGGGTTGAGATGGTTACTCCTTACTCTGACGCTACCAAGACGTTATGGCTCTGAGTTGATTTTCCTGTGTTGACAAAACAGACAGGAGCTTCAGACCTCTGGAAACATAAGGTGCGTTTCCATCAGCTGTTTAGATGCATCTAGATGTATCGCATCGGAAAATGATGATGGAAACGCCGTGATTCGCATTAAAATCCCCTGATTCGCACAAAATGAAATACGCTCGCTATGGCCGGTGCAAAGTCCGTAGATGGAAACACACATGATTCGAATTTCTTTTAATGCGCATTTCCCAGTAATTCGAATCACTTTGGATGGAAACATGGCTACAGTTAGCATCAACTTGACTCTCTTAGCTCTTCGTTTACCAACATGTCGTCTTCCTTGAAGTGAACAGACTCCTCAGTGTTTGTTGAAAGGAACCAATCTGACGCTGTCTGTGGGGAAAAATGTGGTCTTGAGGGACGTAAACAGCCTAAGATCCGTCCGCTCCCGTTCATCGTTGCCGCGGCGATGCAAGGACAGACACAACTATACAGCAGAATAGAAAACCTTCAGAATCCTTCATTTAGACCTGAACCATTAGAGCCTCAGGTTGAATTTACCCGGAATCGTCCTTTAAACTATAAACGGTCAGTGATATATTTTTAGCTGCGTCTCATTGGCTGATGCTGCTGAAACGACCATGAGGGATCAGCAGGATGGATGGATGCTGCCGGTTACCACGGCAACCCACACCTTTTTTTTTTTTTTTTTTTCAAGGGGACGACCCTCAGTGAGCCTTCATCATCATCATCATCATCATCATCTTCCTCCTTGGTGTCACCTCCGACCGGAGAGATAATGAGGACGACGTGTCCTCTGAACACACACACACACACACACACACACAGACACACACGTGAGGATGCGTTGTTGCGTTAAGGTCACTGACTCTCAGGTGTGTGACATCATCACTCTGACTCCGCCCACGTCAGGAGGAGGAAGAGGAGGAGGAGGAGGAAGAAGAGAGAAGAGGAGGAAGAGGAGGAGGAGGAGGAAGAGGAGAGAAGAGGAGGAAGAGGAGGAAGAGGAGGAAGAGGAGAGAAGAGGAGGAAGAGGAGGAGGAGGAGGAAGAAGAGAGAAGAGGAGGAAGAGGAGGAGGAGGAGGAAGAGGAGGAGGAGGAGGAGGAGGAGGAGGAGGAGGAAGAAGAGAGAAGAGGAGGAAGAGGAGGAGGAGGAGGAAGAGGAGGAGGAGGAGGAGGAGGAGGAGGAAGAAGAGAGAAGAGGAGGAAGAGGAGGAAGAGGAGGAGGAGGAGGAAGAAGAGAGAAGAGGAGGAAGAGGAGGAGGAGGAGGAAGAGGAGGAGGAGGAGGAGGAGGAGGAGGAAGAAGAGAGAAGAGGAGGAAGAGGAGGAAGAGGAGGAGGAGGAGGAAGAAGAGAGAAGAGGAGGAGGAGGAGGAAGAGGAGGAGGAGGAGGAAGAAGAGAGAAGAGGAGGAAGAGGAGGAGGAGGAGGAAGAAGAGAGAAGAGGAGGAGGAGGAGGAAGAGGAGGAGGAGGAGGAAGAGGAGGAGAGGAGGAAGAGGAGGAGGAGGAGGAAGAAGAGAGAAGAGGAGGAGGAGGAGGAAGAAGAGAGAAGAGGAGGAAGAGGAGGAGGAGGAGGAAGAAGAGAGAAGAGGAGGAGGAGGAGGAAGAGGAGGAGAGGAGGAAGAGGAGGAGGAGGAGGAAGAAGAGAGAAGAGGAGGAAGAGGAGGAGGAGGAGGAAGAAGAGAGAAGAGGAGGAGGAAGAAGAGAGAAGAGGAGGAAGAGGAGGAGGAGGAGGAAGAAGAGAGAAGAGGAGGAGGAAGAAGAGAGAAGAGGAGGAAGAGGAGGAGGAGGAGGAAGAAGAGAGAAGAGGAGGAGGAGGAGGAAGAAGAGAGAAGAGGAGGAAGAGGAGGAGGAGGAGGAAGAAGAGAGAAGAGGAGGAAGAGGAGGAAGAGGAGAGAAGAGGAGGAAGAGGAGGAGGAGGAGGAAGAAGAGAGAAGAGGAGGAAGAGGAGGAAGAGGAGGAGAGGCTCCAGGGTGAAACTGCCTTCAGCCGTCGACTTCCAGGCTGCTGATGGGGATGCCATATAGATTCATATCAAAAGACCCGAACTATCCCTTTAACCTAATAATCAGCCTGCAAGGCACTAGCTTCTATCAGCCTTGAAGGCAGATTTATTTATTTATTTATTTATTTGGTTCATTTCGGGCATGTCAATTAGTCATCATCATCACACATCATCTCAATCCAATTAATACAATACACATGACCGAAAGGGAAAGCGGGAGAAGCAAAAGCTTATCTAGTCCCGCCCCCAATACTCACATATTCATTTTTTCTGCATGTTACATTTTTGACATAACATTCTTCCAGTATTTTCAAAATTTAACAATTTGACATAACATTTTTTTTTTTTTTTTTTTTTTAACATGACATTTCTCACTTTTTTCTTTTTTTTTTTCAACATTTGACATTTTGACATAATGTGTTGCAGCGTTAGGCAGTATGTAGAGTTGAAGAAATTGAAGTCCAGCTCTAGATAGAGCATAAGGATTACGTGTGTGTCTGCACATGTGTCCAAAAATTTTTTTTTCCGTCATGAGCGAACAACAGTCTCTTCTTATTGCCAGGCATGTCACAAAAGTCACAAAGTCACAAGATGGTCCAATTGACAGAGAGCAAAAGTCCAGTGTACTGATTATTTGGTGGGATGGTGTAGGAGCCCTTTCTGCTTTTTACTCATTCTCTGCGGTTTTCGTCGCCATTTCTCTCGATTTCCTCCCGAGTTTTGGCTATGTCAGCTCGCATCAGTGACACATACTCTCGGATTGCGGATATGTCGGACCGTATCCCGACCACAGCACTCCGAGTTGTTGCGTTATCCTCCCTCGCGTCGGTCTGCTCGGTGGCGATCTTTCTCATTTTCCGATACTGCATGTAGGCGCCAAAACCCAGGGCGATCATTCCAATTGTCATGAACGTGATGACTGAATAGTGATAAATGATCAGAGCATTTGTTTGAAATTTGTTTATTTGGATAAAACCCCTTGAGATGTATCATCTGGTTTTCGAGGGGGTCCAAACAAGACAAACATAGATTCAACAGACAAACATGTTCTCAACAATATAGAAAAACAAACAGACAAATAAACAAACAAAACAAGCAAACCAAAAGACAAAAACAATAGTACAAACAAGGACAAACCACAGTTACTGTAACTACATTGGGACAAAACAAAACAAAAGCATCATGGCCAGCCTGCAAGAATCTCTGCCATCTAGGTTAGGTTAGGTTAGTTTATTAGTCTCCACCAGGGAGAAATTTGTCGTGGAGACAGGGAACATGTTGCATACAAAACACATATAGTACAAAAAGAACATCAAGTTAAAAGACTGGTGGAGTAAACAGACCACTGGACAATCCTGCACATGCAGCAAGCTGATGTGAACGTCATTCACATGCATCCACATGCATCCACACCGCTACTCTAACTGGAATCATAAATATACATTCATATCAGCATCACATAACCTCAAACATACATTAATCCATTCACTCACATACTGTATGTCCATAGTTTGACTCATAATACATTCATTTCCATATACACATAGCCTATGTTCGTATACATATACAGAGACATCGCAATC